>NC_137008.1:24367305-24504805 GCF_032717465.1 Coenobita brevimanus | reverse complement strand
TTTATCTTGAAGACGAGAAGAATTCCCAGTCTAATCGGGCCGCCAGTTCCCAAGGTATAATTCATTTTTGGCCTTTTGACATCGAGCGAAAGGCCCCCAAAGGCGGCCTTTAAGCAAGTTTTATTACAGGAGCAAAAACTGTAAGAGGTAGGAAGTGAAGTGAAATATGGTTGCTGTCATAAACACTGACCTATATCATCATCATCATCACCATCAACCTCAGCATCATGAATATCATCTTATTCAATCATCATCATCATTATCCACCGCAACCATTTTGACTCATTCTCGTTCTTTCCTCCATTCTTTCGTTCCTTCTATATTTCACCTTTGTTTCATTCTCGTCTGTCAATTCTTATTTCTTTCAAAACTTCCATCTTTCTTTTTCCTTCCTAATATATTACCATTTCCTTTCATTTTTTCACGTGTCTTTCTCCTGGTCATTCCTTCTGTTTCTTTTTCCTTCCATTGCTCCTTTTTTTAGATTCTTTCCCTCTGCCTATATTTTCACTAGTATACAACAATGAAGCAACAAGGGAAATAGGGGCCAAGTTGAAGTAAGGTGGAGCGGCATCGGACTCTAATAAAGGTGTCTAGAGTTCGACCCAACCCAGACTGTTGTTGTTGTTTTTTTTCAACCTTTTTATATGCATTTTTTTCATCTTCCTTCTTTCCCCTATACTCCTTATATATATTTTTTTTTATCCCATTCTCTCGTTTTGCGAGGAGAAAAGGGGTAAAACAATAAAGGTTATTATTACTATTAGTAATCAAATACCCTATTGTTTTCCTAAACTTTATCATTTTTCATTCAATGGTTCTTTTGCTTTCATTTGTTCTTTGTATCTCCCTATCGTTGATATTTTTCTTATTAAGTCAGACATTTTTTCCTCTGATTTCCATCTATGAACTAATAGTTATTTTTTTCTCTGATTTCCTTTCATCTTTACTGCGTTCCTTTCTGTTACACTTCGTTCCTTAATTGTCCACTAAATTACTGCATCACAAGGTGCCTGACAGGTATGGGACGGGATGAAGTATGGTTATCATCGTCTGTACTAAGCTACTGTACATCACCCCATTTACCACCACCACCATCATCATAATCAACACTAATATCCACAAATTTAACATCTTACCAAAGCCAATCTATATTAGTTTCACCATCATCATCACCTACATATCATCATCATCATCATCGTCACTTTCACTACTAGCATCAGCTTCTGGGATCTGGACATTATATTGCACCATCACAAACTACGAGTGAGGTAGGAGGCGAGGTGGAGCAAGGTGGAGCTGCCTGGGACTCTATTACACCTTAATCGGGTTCAAACCTTCACCCTAACATCCACCCTCCTTTTCTTTAATTCCCTTTTTTTCTTCGTTCTCCTTTTCTTCCTTGGTTACCTTTTTCTTCATTTGTCTCATGTTATTTACATATGTCTCTCCTTTCTCAATCTTTTTTTCAGTAATTATATTTTCCTCTTCTGCTTCACTTTTCATTCTTTTCTTACCTTCTCTGGTTAACTTACTCGTATTACACTTTCTTCCCCTTTTTATGGCTATTTAACAGCAATAAGGCAACTGGAGAAGTAGGAGTCAAGGAAACATAGGGTTAAGCGGCCTGATAATCCAACAAAAGTGTCTTGCATTCGACCTGTAATCTTGACGGTTCCTTCTTCTTTTTTATTTTTCGTCTCTTATTCTTTCCTTATTCCAGTGAGGTTCCCTTTGTTTCCTATTCTATCTTTCATTTTCTTTTGCATTTTCTTTCTTCTCTACTATATTACAACATCACAGGCTGAAGGCAATTAGGTTCCTTTATTAGTACGACCGAAAGCCACTATTATATTTCATCACAAGCTTCATGAGAGTTAGGATCCTGTATAAGTACGACCCAGTCACTCTTGTATTACGTCACAAGCTGCAAGAGAGGTTGGACGCGAGAAGAAAGCCCAGCCCAACTGTCACTCCACTAAAGATGTAATGAGTTCACACCTTTCACTTTTCCTTCTACTTTTTTCACTCCATTTTCCTGTATTTTTCTTCCCTTCCCTGCCATTTTTTTTTTCTTTCTTACTGTACATTTCGTATTTTCCCACATTTTTTTTTCGCTAATTCTTTCTTGTTTGTTATCTAATTTTTCTTTCGCACTTTTTAATGGCTTACGTTCCTCCATCTTTTGTCACCGTTTCCTCTCGCCTTTTCTTTCTTTTTTTCTGGCCATTCTGCTCTCTCTTCTTTCCTTACCCATTTGTTCGCTATTTCTCTTTACCTCTTACTCCCTTCCCGTCTTTCCATATTTACTTCAGTTTTTCTTTTATTTCTTTATTGTGATATCCCATTCTTTCACACCCCGCTAACAGACGTAAATGACGAATAGATCAAAGAGTTTTTATTACGAACAACTTGAAAAATAGTCTGCAGGAAGGAAGGATATTCAAATAAAATTGTTAGTAAGATTTTTGTGAAGGCGTCAGAAGGAGCAGGAAGAATCTGGGTCAAGAGAGTTCAGAGCATTTAGTACGAATGAAATTATTCTTAGTTCAGCGAAAAACACACTTGGCATGATTCCGTACAGAAGCATAAAAGAGCAGAAATACAGAGGTTGCTGGAGTCAGTACCTTTTGTACGCCTTCTCCTCCATTTCGTCCTGTCCCCTACCGTTCCCATTCTCCAAGTCACATCACCTACTCTCATACATTCTTCTACTTATTTCCTTTCATCTTATCCTTAGTCTTTCCTTGCCAGTCTCCCCTTCCACCTCAGTCACATACATTCCTCTAGTCAGTTTTTCGTTCTCCATCCTTTCCATGTGGTCAAACTATCTCCGACTATTATTCTTAAAGTCTTCAACCACATTAAAATTAATACCAATACAAAATTTTGCTGTACTTATATATGAGAAAATTCTGCGATTATACAGGCTCCTATTCTCAGAATTATGGATCAGAGATTGTACACACGATAATATTTTTTGTTAATTTTTTCTGTATGAAAATTATATGGTTGTTTTCACCAATATCATATCGTTATTTTTGTCTTTTTCCTGCCGTTATCCGGAGGGTGTATGGTGAGAGGAGGACCTTCGTCTCTTCTTTTTTCATACAAGTTGGTTATATCTTTAGAATCAGTTGCTTCCTTAACAGATAACCTCGTTATGGGCCAATAGGCCTCCTGTTATCTGTACTTACTGTGTGCTGCCACGTACTCCTGTATTGTCTCACAAGCTATAAAAGATGTAGGAGGCGTGATGACGTTGGGTTATCATCAGAATTGACCTGCATCACCCTCATCAGTACCATCATACTCAGCATCACCATAAAGAGTAGGAGGTGTGATGTAGCAAGGTGGAGCGGCCTGCCACTCTACTACACCTGTACCTACTTAACACCATGACCCTTTAGTCTTTAAGCTCCTTCATGATCTTGTTCTTTATCTCCTTCCTCTGTGGTTAATTTTGGTTTAGTCATGTTCTTCTTTCTCAGGTTCGGTTTTTCGCTTACTTCCTTTTCTCTGTCCTTTCCTATTTCTCTCCTTTCCGTTTTTCATGTTCCTTTTTTATTATTCCTTTCAGTTTATTACTTTTCTTCCCCCCTCTCTCTCTCTCTCTCTCTCTCTCTTACTTCATTATATAACAAATAAAGCAACAGAATAAGTAGGAGCCAAGACGTAGTAAGGTGGACCGGCCTGAGATTCTTACAAAGGTTTCTTCAGTTCGACCCGTGCTCTCCACATAGGTGTGTTTTGTTTTTATTATTTTTCGTTCCCCCTTTTCATTACTTTTGAATTGTCTTTTTTCACGCTTTTTGTTCTTCATTCTTTCTTTTTTCTTTCTTGTTTTTCCTTTTCTTATTTTTTTATCCTTTTGCCTTCATTATTTTCTCTACATTCCAGTTTCTTATAATTTCTCTTTTCCATCTCCTATGGCCTATCCTCTTCTTTGCTTACATTTTTCTTTTCTATGTATTCATTCACTCATTTCTTCAATCTTATTTTCTTTCTTTTCTAATTCCTCTCGTTCATTTCCTTTCATTTCCTCCTTTATTCTTTCCCGTTTTTGTCCATTATCTTCCAGCATCACAAGCTACAGGAGAGGTAGGAGGCGAGATGAAGCATGATTGAGCGGCCTGGGACTCTACTACAGGTGTACCGAGTTCATGCCATCACCTGAAATTCATCCTCTCTCTCTCTCTCTCTCTCTCTCTCTCTCTCTCTCTCTCTTCCATACCCGTGTCATTAGTATGTTCTTCAAGCCAGCTCAGCAAAATCTATGTTGATTCTCAGGCTGCCATGACTCACTCTGAACTGAATACAATCGTTTGGCGGCAGCTGGAAGAGAGTGAAAAAAAGAGAATATAACACAGAGACTGAAGTAAGGTAAGGAAGAGTATGATGAAAGCATTCCATAGTATAACAGAGCGGGTATGGTAGAAATAGGTATAATGCAAATAGTATGATAAGGAATGTAAAATGAGTATAATAAAGACAGTATCATAAGGAAGGTACAGGAAAGAGTGAGTATGATGAAGAGTATAATATGAACCATAATAAGAAATGGTATAGCAAAGGATGCTGCAGAAATTACAGGTATATTAAAAGGAGGAAAATATCGAGAGATTATGATAAGAAAAGGCATAGTAAGCAGGAGGCGAAGAAGACTGAGATAGATGGACTTTCAGCTGGACGTTGGGCGGTCGGGGTTCAATAAATAGAGCACTATCATACCTTCAAGTATATATCAGTTTATTTCTATATTTGTGGTAGATCGTAGCGACTTTGATGTACTCACTTGATGTAGTGTGGGCCTCCCTTCACCTTTATCTTTTTTTTTTTTTTAATGTGGCCTCTTCTCTTCATGTTTCACCCATCTCTCCCGTCACTTTCTATTACACTTCTCTCCTGTTCAGGCTCCTTCTATTGAGAGACAAGCCAAATAGTTTCCTGTGAGCCAGGAAACAATTTTCAACGTTGAATAGTATCCAATATAGCCCACCCATACGTGTTCCATACTTGTCAACAAGTGGGTTGGCCTTTTTGACTTATATGAGCTCTCTCTCTCTCTCTCTCTCTCTCTCTCTCTTAGCCCTTTCTTTGTTTATTCGAAATTTCTTTGAATTCTCTCTCTCTCTCTCTCTCTCTCTCTCTCTCTCTCTCTCTCTCTCTCTCTCTCTCTCTCTCTCCACTATATTACAGCAATAAAACAACAAGTAGGAGCCAAGGTGAAGTAAGGTGGAGCGGCCAGAGATTCGAACAAAGGTTTCTGCAGTTCGACTCTCGCTCAATGGAAGGCTTGTTTTTATTTTTTATCTACCCACTCGTTTTTTATTTTACTTTTAATTTTCTTTCTTTTCTCGCTTTTTCTGTTCTTTCGTTCACTCTCTCCCTTCTCTGTGTTCCCGTCTTAATTTCTTAATCCTTTCGCCTTTATTGTCTTCCCTTCATCCCAGTTTCTTATAATTTCTCTTTACTATTTCCTTTTATGTATTCTCTTCTGTACTCCCATTTTTCATCTTCCTTGTAATTATCTAATAATATTTCTCAATCTCACTTTCTTCTCTCATATCTCTCGTTCGCTCTCTGTCGTTGCTGTGCTCGTTTTCTTTTTTTTCTTGCTTTTCGTACTTCATTATCCACCTTTTCCTGTATATTTGTCTTTTCTTTTTTCATTGCTTTTTCTGGCTTCTCCTTTTTGACTACCTTTACTAATTTTTCCCCTTTCTCTCTTTCTCCATTACCGTATCATAACCTGCAATACAGGTAGGAGGCTAGATGAAGTAAGGTGGAGCGGCCTGGTGCTATAGTACAGGTGAGCCTCTTCATCTTCTTCTGTTTTCCTACAATTTTTTCTTTCCCTCTCCTTTAATTCACGTATTGCCTCATTCCTGTTCTTCTTTCTTCCCTTTTTCTGGATTTATCTCTGTTTCCCCTTTCTTTTATGTCCTTTCTTTTTTCCCGTTTCCTTCATTTCCATTCACTCTCTCGTCACGTTTTTTCTTTCATTCCTTTTTCTCGTTTTCTTACTCACTATATTGCTTTATTGTTTTCAGCTGTCTTTCATGACTATATTACAACAATAAAACAACAAGAGAAGTAGCAGTGATGCAGGGGGAACGTACTGGGATTCTATTAAAGGTGTCGGGAGTCAGAACTTCAGCCCAGTCAGGGTCCTTTTTTGTCTTTTTTCTCATTTTCTTTATTTTTTCTCTTGTCTTTATCCGTTTAGTCTCCTTCGTCTCTTGTTTTTATCTCCTTCGTAGATCTCCTTTTCTTTCCTTTTTTTCGAACTCATGTCTTTCATATTTTTTTTCCCCTTCCACATTCTTTTATTTATAATTATTTCCATATACTGTTTCCTGTATGTCTCCCATTATTTCGCATTTTTATATTTTATTTGCCTTCTGAATGTGTTAATTTCCTTTTCTGTTATTTCACTGTTTCTAATTTCATTTATTTTTCCATTTCTTTCTTTTCCCTGCTACTTCATATCTCCATAATAATACATCAGAAGCTACAAGCAATGCAGGAAATGAGGTGAAGTAATGTTATTACCACCAATTATGACTTAAAGTATATTATTATTATCATTACGACCACCGCCACCACCACCATCAACATCACCACCACCACCACCAACACATCTCCCCTTTCCACCAGTATAAACATCATTATTGTCATCATCACCATCATCATTATTTATACAATTATCATTATCATCATGAAAACTCACCTAAATTATCTTCACACATACTAACACCACCACCAACATCGTAATCATCATAATCATCATCATCATCATTACCACCATCAAAATAAACTATTTTACATCAATATCATCACTATATTATAGTATCACAGAGTACAAGAGAGGCAGCAGACTAGATAAAGTAAAGGTATTAAGCCTGGGACTTTACTAAAGGTGTACCGATTTAACACCTGTACCATTCATACCTTATTCATTTCTCTGTAATAACGGCACTTCGATCGAATAGAGCAGGTGAAAGTTTATATCCAAGGGATGGTTGGGGGTTATTGTTCTCGTAATTCCTCTCACGGATAAATGAGGCTGGTCACTCTGATCTTGAATGTCAGGACCAACTTGTCTAGCCCAGGGCTCCTACGCTCCTCACGTGGCAACGTAGGATTGGATGATGATGATGAATTATTTCTCTCTCCATTTAGTCATTCCATTCTCCTTTATTTCACGGTTTCTTATATTTCTTCCTTCTTTTCTTCCTTTTTTCAACATTTTCCATTTTCTTTCTTTCTTCTTCCTTTTTCATTTGTCGTTTCAGTTCCTTCTCCTTCGAATTTACATTCCATTCTTTCCTACTTTTCTGTTTTATAAATTTCTCCTTTGCCCTCTATTCTCCTTTTCTTTTCCTCTCTACTTCCTACCTTCACGATATTTCGCGATACAACATACAAGATATGTAGGAGCCGAAGTGAAGTAAGGTGGAGCGGCCTGTGACTCTGATAAAGGTGTCCTGAGTTCGACCCTGTTCAGGACGGGTCCTTTATTTTTATCCCTTTCATTTCCCTTCCTACATTTTTCATATTATACTCTATAACCTTTTCTTCCCTTCTTTTGTTCTCTCTCCTCTTTCTTTCTGCTCAACCCTTTATTTCTTTCTCCTCTTTGTATTCCTTTCATTCCCTTTTCCTTTTTGCTTTCTGCTTTCTGTCGCCCATTTTTTTGGCATTTACTTAATTGATTATAAATTTTTTCAGTTTTACAATTTAAATTGCACTTAATATTTTTTATTTTATCTCCTTCTTCCTTTATTTGAAGTTTTGTTTCATTCTTGTTCTTTTTTTTCTCTCTGTTTCACTTGGCCTCTTTTTTACTTTGGTTCCCTCCCGTTTCTTTTTTGTCATTTCAGTTCTAATTTCTCCTATCGTTCTTCACATGGTTTTTGTCACATTTCTTTCTTTATCGCCTCACTCTTTTCTCTCCTTCTTTCTTAACCTTATAACAAGAATAAAATAAACTATGTAATACAGCAAAATAGGGAATATGGAACAAGTGTTTGTGTGACGATTTTAAGGAATGAAGTACATACCAATTTTACGATGGTATCATCAACATGATCATAATCATCATCATCATAATGGACCGGTTGGCCAATGTTAGGCAGCTACTGTCAAAGGGTGTGGTAAGTCTGTGAGTATAAAACAAGGAAAATAAAGAATTAATCCAATGTCTGATGAACCATAGCCGCATTTTTTTCTTTTTCCAGGGCCTACAGCACTGATGGCAGGATTACTACAACTATGACGTAATCGTAGTGGAGGCTTTGATGTGTGACCAGCAGACCTAAAGGGATACGATAATTGCAGAATTATTCAAAGATTTTTTCCTTTTAATCCCTTGAATTACATGATCTATTCCTAGAGATATTCTTACTCCTTCAAGACGATTGCATTCAGCTGGAAAAGACACACAGTTTGTTTAGTAAAGGAGTAAATGAGAGCCACAACAGTATTTTCAAGGCCAGTAAGTCTTTCCTATGCTAAATAAAATCCCGTTAGGGGAGCAAGAAAAGCACAGGAAGGAAGAAATTATACCGAAGAAGATAAAGTAAGGTTTAAATATAGGCAAAATATACTAAAAAACGGACAAACATTACTTAGTATTTGGCTTCCCGGGTCATTCTCTTTCGCCGGTTGTCAATGAATCCCAGTGAAGCTCCGAATCACGTCAGTCGCCTTTAAATGTGAGAGAAGATGCACGGAGCGGCGGTGTTCTGATGGATAAAAACAACTGAGGTGAATGATACACACAGCGTCTTCCATCTTGTTGATATAAACAGAGGTAAAGCGAGAAAATGTTTACTAACTTATTGACTGATATGATTTCTTTCCGGTGAGCAAAATCTTCAGTAGTTTAAATAAACAAATCTAATCATATCGTTAGCAGAGAAGGAATTAACGAAAATATTTTTTTAATTGTTCTCTTTTATAACGTCTTTTAGCTGAACGAAATCGTCGTGTTTTAACTTGAATAAAATGCTCCTACCTCCTTGCAATGTTACTGAGCTTTGGGGAATCCTCTCGTAGTAAAGGGTAAATAAAAGCGTTAATGAACGTATCCAGCTTGAAACATTTAAAAAAATAAATAAATAAAACAATCTTGTGTCAGCAAGAACGAAATACACAAGCACAAAAATACTAGATGCCGAAGTTACAGGGCCCCTTGATTATTGCCCTTGGTGTGCAGTGGTGTGGGAGGCTGAGTTTGTGTGGTGATACTTCCTTTGCTGTGCTGTGTTACGGAAGCCTGAGATTGTATGGTGATTACTGTGTTGTGTTGTGTTATGGGAGACTTAGTTTGTGTGCTTTGAATTCCTGTGCTGTTATGATTTTGTATTCTGTGATGTGGTGTGGCGTGGGGTGTGGGTTGATGTGTTTTCACTCGTCTCTCAGATCAACGTTAATGCAACATCAGTTATCCAAAAATCGTCAGCTGTAGATGGGCAGAGCCGCTGCAGTGATGCTTCTGGCTCTATAAATATATACGTCATGAGAGAGAAGGGTCTAAGAGAGGACGTATCCAGGATTAATGTGTGTGTGTGTGTGTGTGTGTGTGTGTGTGTGTGTGTTTCTTGGTGTTATTTTTTTCGTTCGATCTCTTTTCTTCTTTCTCCTTTCTTTTGTCTCCTGTTCTCTCCATTCTCGTTTTTGCTTGCTCTTTACCATCTCCGATTCTCTGGCATTTATTTTGTTGATTAACTCAATATTCATGTTTCTTGTATTTCTTTCATTCCATTGTCGATATATTTTTCATTTTTCTTATTAGTCATTGTCTTTCTTCCTCCTCTCTTCCTCCGTTATTACAGGAGCACAGGTTATAAGAGGTAGGAGGTGAAATGAAGTAAGGTTACTGTCATGAACACTGACGTGCATCATCAAAACATTTATTGTATGCCTCATTTTCTTTCTTTCAGCCATTCTTTCGTTCCTTTAATATTTCATCTTTCTTTTCTTCCGATTCATCTTTCTCTTTAATTTCCCATCTCTGCCTTTCTTACTTCTTTGGTCTTTTCTTTTTTTTCGCCATTTTTCATTTCTTTCCTTCTCTTTCTCTTCTTTCATTGTTCACTCAGTTTTAGTTTCACATTCCTTGCCTCTCCTTTTACTTCACAATATTACAGCAATAAAACAACAATTGAAGTAGGAGTCAAGATGAAGTACGGTGCAGCGGCCTGGGACTCTAATGGAGGCGTGTGGAGTTCTACCCTCCTCACACTTCGTTCCTTTTTTGTTCTTTTTTGTTTTATTTTTTTCTTATTCTCTTTATTTTCGCCTATACTCCAATTATTTTTTCTCCCTTTTTCTCATTTTACTAGGAAGGAAGAAAGAGAAAAAGAAAAAAAAAGTTTTGACTAATCAATAAAATCCTATTTTTTCTGTAAAATTTTCTCTATTATTTTTCTTTCACTGCTTGTTTTTCTTTACTTCATCCTTTCTATCTCCCATTCGGTGACATTTTCCTTATTAACTCTGACTTACCTTTACTTTTTTTTTCCATTAAAATCTTATTTCATTCTTTCCCACTTCCTTTCATCTTTACTGCGTCACTTACTCTTTCTTCCTGCCTTCATTGTACACTTTATTACAGCATCACAAGGTACAAGACAGGTAAGAGACGAGTTGGAGTAAAGTTATGATCGTCAGTAACAAACAATTGTACATCACCACTACACCAGCAACACCAGTACCACCACTGTACCATATCATTAACAATCATACAATTAGCATCATACTAAAGTTAATGTGTATCAGCTGAACCATCATAATTAATATCATCATTACATCCATTTCCATAATCAGCTTCTTAGATTTGGGCATTGTATTGCGTCATCACAAGGTACAAGAGAAGTAGGAGGCGAGGTGAAGTAAGGTGTAGTGGTCTGGGACTCGACTTCACCTGAATCGGGTTCAGACTTTCACCCTAACAGTGAACCTCCTTTTCTTTAATTCCCTCTTTTTGTTACCTCGTGTGGACGGAGTTCGGCGAGGTATTGTTTTTGGTCGCGTTCCTTTGTTTGTTTGCAACATTGCGGAAAAACTATTGAATGAAATTACATGAAACTTTGAGGATATGTGGGCATTGGTCCCAAAAGGAAGTGATTAAATTTTGGAGGTAATCAAGTGACAATGAAAGGTCAAAATCAAGGTCACGGATTATCAAAGGGCTATAACTTGAAACCGGTTGAAGATAGAGATATTTACTATTATCAACAAACACGAACTCCCATATGTGCTATCATTTGGACCCAAGACTTTTGACCTTGAGTGGCCTTCAAAAGTCAAACTCAAGGTCACTGATATTCAGGGGACTGTAACTTGAAACTTGTTGCAGATAGATATTAATTATTGTCAACATATAGGAAGTCCCATATGGGCTTTTGATTGGTACCATGACCTTTGACCTTAAATGACAGGTACAAACCAAAGGCACTATCTTACACCACAAACTGCAAGAGAATTATGATCCTATATAAGTAACACCCAAAGCCACTATCATATTACATCACAAGCTGCAAGAGAGGTAGGACGCGAGATGAAAGAAGCTCAACCCAGCTGTCACTTTACTATAGGTGTATTGAGTTCACAACTTCCATTTTTCCTCCAACTTTCTTTTTACTCCATTTTCATCTATACTTCTTTTTCGTCCTTTTTTTTCTTTTTTACTTTACATTTTGCATTATCCCATATTATTTTTCGCTGTATCTTTCTTGTTTGTTTTTCATCTTTTTTCTTTCGCACTTTTTTATGCCTACCTTCATCATTACTTTGTCACCTTATCCTCTCGCATTCTCTTCTGGTCATTCAGCTCTCTCTTCCTTCCTTACCCATTTGCTTGCTTTTTTTTTTTCTTCTTACTGTTTTAAAGTTTTTCATATTTACTTCAGGTTTTCTCTTATTTTATTTATTTTTTGTGATCTCACATTCTTTCACATCGCGCTAATGGAGATAAACGACTACTAGATCTAAGAGTTACTATTACCAACGACTTGAAAAACAGTCTGGAGTAATGAAGGATGTTGAAGCAAAATTAATAAAAAGATTTTTGTGAAGGCGTCAGGAGGAGCAGGAAGAATTTGGTTCAAGAGAGTTCAGAGCATTTAGTACGAATGAAATTATTCTTAGTATAGCGCAGAACACACTTGGCATGATTCCGTACAGAAGCATAAAAGAGACGAGATTCAGGGGTGGGTTGGCGCCAGTACCTTTTGTAGGCCTCCTCCTCCATGTCGCCCTGTCCCCTACCGTTTGGCGGCCCTTTCTCCAACTCACATCACCTTCTCTCATACATTCTTCTACTCCGTCCTTTCATCTTATCCTTAGTCTTTCCCTGCCAGTCTCCCCTTCCACCTCCGGCACATAGACTCTTCTAGTCAGTTTTTCATTCTCCATCCTCTCCACGTGGTCAGACTATCTCCAACTATTTCTTTTAACGTTTTCAATCACATTAACATTAATACCAACACAAAATTTTGTTGTACATATATATGAGAAAACTCTGCGGTGTTATACGTTCCCTTTTTTAGAATTATAGATCAGAGATTGTAGACACGATAATTTTTTTTTTTTTTTTATGAAAAATACATGGTTGTTCTCACCAACAATTGTATAGTTATTTTTGTCTTTTTCTTGCCTTTATCCGGAGGGTGTGGGGAGAGAGAAGAGCCTTCGTCTCTTATCTAGTTTTTTCATACAAGTTGGTTATATCTCTAGAATCAGTTGTTGCTGAACATATAACCTCGTTATGGGCCAATAAGCCTCCTGATATCTGTACTTGCTGTGTCCTGCTACGTACTCCTGTATCGTCTCACAAGATGTAGGAGGCGTGATGAAGTATCATCAGAACTGACCTGCATCACCCTCATCAGTACCATCATACTCAGTATCACCATAAAGAGTACGAGGCGTGATGTTGCAAGGTCCTTCTCCCTCAGTTTCGGTTTTTCGCTTTCTTCCATTTCTCTCAAACATTTCTTTTTTTCACTCCTTTCTGTTTTTCATGTTCTTGACTTTTATTATTCCTTTCAGATTTTTTTTTTTACTTTCACCTCCCCCCCCCCCTCTCTCTCTCTCTCTCTCTCTCTCTCCTCTATTAGAGCAATAAAGGAACAAGAAAAGTAGAAGCCAAGGTGAAGTAAGGTGGAGCGGCCTGAGATTCTAACAAAGGTTTCTCTAGTTCGTCCCACGCCGATCCAATGCTTCTTTTTCTTTTTTATCCATCAACTCTTTTTAACTTCTAATTTTCTTTCTTTTCTCGCTTTTTCTGTTCTTTCGTTCACTCTTTCCTTTTCTGTGTCTCCATCCCAATTTCTTAATCCTTTAGTTTTTATTATTTTCTCTTTCACCCAGTTCCCTATAATTTCTTCCTTTATTCTCCCATTATCTGTTCCTTGCTTACTCACATTTTTCTTCTTCACTGTATTCATCTAATAATTTTTCTCAATCTTGCTTTCTTTCCTCTCTCATTTCTTTTATTCACTTTCTGTCATTGCAGTGCTTGTTTTCTTTCTTTCCTGCCTCTCGTATTTCTTTACCTACTTTTTCCTACATATTTCTCTTATTTTTTCATTGCTTTTTCTTTTCTTTTTTCATTACTTTTCCTGTCTCCTCATTTTAGGTTACCTTTACTAATTTTCTTTCCCCCTGTCTATATTTCTCCATTACCGTGTCATAACCTACAGTGGAGGTAGGAGGCGAGATGAAGTATGGTGGAGCGGCCTGGGACTCTAGCACAGGTGAACCAAGTTAACACCTTACCATTTATGCTTCATTTTCTGTTTTCATTTATACTTTTCATTCTTTCCCTCTCCTCTATTTCATGTGTTGCTTCATTACCGTTCTTCTTCCTTCCAGTTTTCTCAATTTCCTTCAGTTTCCCCTTTCTTCCTCTTGTCTTGTCCTTTCTTTCTTCCCTTTTTCATTTTCATTTCCATTCACTGTCTCTTCGCGTTCGTTCTTTCATTCTTTTTTCTCATTTCTTTACTCCCACCATTGCTTTATTCCTTTCTGCTGTCATTCTTCACTATATTACAGCAATAAACCAACATGGGAAGTAGGAGTGATGTAGGGAGAACGTCCTGGGATTCTAATAAAGGCGTCTGAAGTCAGAACCTCAGCTCAGTTAAGGTTCCTTTTTATTCGTCCTCCTCAGACCCTTTAATTTTCATTCTTATTCCCTTAGTTTTTCCGTTTAGTCTCCTTCGTCTCTTGTTTTGAATCCCTTCGTCGATCTCCTTTTCTTTCCTTTATTTTTTCGTATTCATGTCTTTTATAATTTTTATTCCTTACCCGATACTAATGTTTATAATCATTTCCCTTTACTGTCTCCTTTATGTCTCCCATTCTTTCTCAATCAGTACCGGTACTAAATTACTGTATATCATCATATCATCACCAACACTACCACCAACAACACAACTCCCTGTCGCAACACTGTAAAGATCATCATCATCATCATGATCATCATCATCATTTATTCAATTGTCATTATTACCATCAGAATTCATCTAAATTATCTTCACATGTACGAACACCAGAACCACCACTGTAATCATCACCATCATCATCACCAATACCACTTCAAAAGTGAAGTATATTGCATCAAAATTATCACTATATTGCAGCATCACAAGGTACAAGAGAGGTAGCAGGCGAAATAAAGTAAAGTGTAACGGAATGAGACTTTACTACAGGTGTATCGATTAAACACCTTTACCATTTATACATTATTTTCATTCTCCGTTTCTTCCATCCTTTCGCCTTAATTTATCGCTTCCTTTTATTTCATCCTCCTTTTCCTCCCTCTCTCTACATTTAACATTTTCTTTCTCCTTCTTCCTTTTCCTTTTGTCGTTTCAGTTCCTTTTCCTCCTTCCAGTTTCCTTTCCATTCATTCTTGCTTTTTGTTTAATTAATTTCTTCATTTCCCCTTTATCCCCTGGTCTTTCTGTCTCTCTCTTCTTCCTATCTCCACTATATTATCGCGATATAACAACAAGAGACGTAAGAACCAAGCTGATGTATGGTGGAGCTGCCTGGGACTCTGATAAAGGTGTCCCGAGTTCGACCCAGTCGTCTGGGACGGTTCCTTTATTTATATACTTTTTTATTTACCTTCCGACATTTTTCTTATATTCTATAAACCCTATGTTCTTTCATTTGTTCTCTCCTTTCTCTTCATTCTTTCTGCTTTCAACTCTTTATTCCTTTCTCCCAGTGGGTACCTGTGGGGGGGCGTGGGGGGGGGGGGGCTGTTTGAAACTTCCCTAAAGAACCCAGCCCCCCGGGCCCTCAGATCTCTAGGTACGCCCCTGCTTTCTCCTCTTTATATTCCTTTCACCCCATTTTCCTTTTTGCTTTCTGGTTTCTATCCCCCATTCTTTGGCATTTACTTCATTAATTCTCTTTTTTCTTAATTTTACTATTTAAATCACACTTAATTATATTTATCTTTCTCTCCTTCTTCCTTTACTTGAAGTTTTATTTCATTTTTTTTTTTTTCTGTCTTAGCTGGCCCCTTTTTTTACTTTTGTCCCCTCCCTTTTCTTTTTGTCATTTCTGGTCAAAATTCTCTTATTGTTCTACACATCATTTTTGTCACATTTCTTATTTTTTTCCGACTTACTTTCTTTTCTCTCCTTCTTTCTTAACTTATGATAACAATAAAATAAACTATGAAATATAATGAAATATGGAGTACAGTACAAGTGTTTGTGTGACGATTTTAAGGAATGAAGTACATACCAATTTTACGATGGTATCATCAACATGATCATAATCATCATCATCATAATGGACCGGTTGGCCAATGTTAGGCAGCTACTGTCAAAGGGTGTGGTAAGTCTGTGAGTATAAAACAAGGAAAATAAAGAATTAATCTAAAGTCTGATGAACCATAGCCGCGTTTTCTTTCTTTTTCCAGGGCCTACAGCACTGATGGCAGGATTACTACAAATATGACGTAATCGTAGTGGAGGCTTTGATGTGTGACCAGCAGACCTAAAGGGATACGATAATTATAACATAATTCAAAGGTATTTCCTTTCAGTCTCCCGTTACATAGCTTGTTTCCTTGGCATATTCTTACTATTTCAAGACGACTGTATTCACCTGGGAAAGACACCCATTCTTTTTTTTTTCTTTTTTTTAAGGAGTAAATGAAAGCCACAACAATATCTTTAATGTTGGTAAGTCTTTCCTAAGCTCAATAAATTTAATCACTTGAGGGTAGCAAGAATACCATAAATAGGAGGCCATTGTACTGAAGAAGTTTAGATGAGGTTTAGATGTAGGCAAAATGTAAAAAGAAAAACAAATATTACTTAGTACGTGACTTCCAGGGCCATTCTTTCGCTACCGCAGTAAACGAACCCAAGAGGACTAGCTCCGAATTACTGTGTCAGTCACCCTTTAACCGTGAGAGAGGATGCACGCAGCGGCAGTTTTCTGATGGATATAAACAACTAAGGGAAATTACATACAGCTTCCCCCATCTTGCTGATATAAAGAGAGGATAGGGAGGCAAAATGTTTGCTCTTTGGCTGATATGTTTCTCTCAGCTGAGCCAAATCGTCAGCAGTGTTCTGAATAAATGAATAAATAAATAAATATAAAATAAATAAATATAGATACATACACACATACATATAAACATACATACATACATACATAAAACACTTCTTATGTGACCGAAACCGTCTTGTTCTCGCTGGAATAAAATGCTACCTCCTGACAATGTTTCTAAGCTTTGGGAAATCCTGTCGCAGTGAAGGGGCAAATAAAGGGTATAATTAACGTATCCAGTTTGAAACATCGCTCTAAAACTGAATACAATAATCTGGAGACAGCAAAAATGAAACATAGAAGCACAAAAATATTGGATGCCCGAGTTACCTGGCCCCTTGGTTAATGCCTTTGGAGTGTAGTGGTGTGTGAGGCTGAGTTTGTGTGGTGATAATTCCTGTGCTATGCTGTGTATGGAAGCCTGATTTTATTTAATGTGGTAGGTTGCTTTGTGGTGTGGTGTGGCGTGGCGGTGTGGTGTGGTTTGATGCAGTACGGTGTGCCGATGTGATGTGTGTTGTGGCGGTGTGGAGTGCTGTGTGGGGAGATATGGTGTGGTGTGGAGTGGTGTGGCAGTTTGGTTTGATACAGTGTGGTTTGTTTTGGTGTTATTTCGCTAGTCTCTCGGATTTAAGGGAGAGCAGCATCAGTCATCCAAAAATAGTCAGCTATAGATGGCCAGAGCCGCTGCTGGAGTGCTTCATGCTCCATTAACATGTCATGCCGTGTGTGTGTGTGTGTGTGTGTGTGTGTTTCTTGTTCTCATTTTTTTCGTTCATTCTCCTCTCTTCTTCTTTCTTTCTCATTCCTGTCAAGAACACTGACCTACATCATCAACGTCATCATCACCACCATCATCCTCTACATAGCGAGTATCATCTCACTTTCTTGACCAACATCATAATCATCATTATCCATCTCTATCATTTATACCTCATTTTCTTTCTTTCCCCGATTCTTTAGTTCCTTCTGTATTTCACCTTTGTTTCAGTTTTATTTTCCTGTTCTTTGTTTAAAATGTTCGATCTTTCTTCCCTTTCTTATTTTTTTTGCCCCCTCCATTTCATTTCTTCGACAATCTTACCCCATTTCGTTCCATCTAGCTTTTTCTTCTTTCATTGTTCCGTCTTTTTTTTTTTCCCTCTTTCCTTCCACTTTTTTTTTTTTTTTTACTGTATTACAGCAATAAAGCAACAAGTCAAGTAGGAGCCAAGGAGAAGTAAGGTGGAGCGGCCCCGGACTCCAATTAAGGTGTCTGGAGTTCGACCCAAGACTGAGAAATGGTTCCTTTTTTGTTCTTTCTTGTGGACAGTTTTCTTCTTTTTCTTTCTTATTTCACCTATACTGCTTATATTCTTTAATTATTCTCTCGTTTAAGTAAGAAAGAATAGAAAAAATAAAACAAAAGATTTTGACAGTAATCAATCGAATTGTTTTGTTTTTGTTTATTACCTTTCTTTCACTGCTTCTTTTGTTTTACTTTGTCATTTATATCTCCCATTCGGTGATTCTTTCCATAATGACTCTGACTGTGCCTTTCCTTTTGTTTCCTTCTTATTCCTATAATTTCTTTCCCACTTCCTTTCATCTTTGATGCGTTACTTTCTCTCTTTCTTCCTTCCTTCGTTCTGCACTGTATTACAGCACCACAAGTTACCAGACAGGTACGAGACGGGATGAAGTAAGGTTATCATCAGTACCAAGCTATTGTACATCATCGCCATTACCACCACCAGTATCACCACCAACACCATCATCATCGTCAAGACTAATATCCATAAATTTAACATCATACCAGAGCTAATCTATGTTACTTTCACCATCAGCACCAGCACCATCACAGTCACCCCCATTACCATCATCAGTTTTTTTATTTCTGGGCATTATATTGCATCATCACAAGCTACAGGAGAGGTAGCAGGCGAGACGAAGTAAGGTGGAGCGGCCTGAGACTCAGCTACACTTTAATCGGGTTCAACTTTGACCCCGTCATCGATCCTACATTTTCTTTATTTTCCTTCTTCTTTTTTTTTGTTTCGTTCTCGCTTTCTTTCTTCCGTTATGCTTGGTTACCGTTTTCTTTATTCCCATCTTGCTATTTACATATCTATCTCTCCTTCCTCAGTCTTTTATCAGTTATTATATTTCCATCTGTTTCAGTTTTCATTCTGTTCTTACTTTCTCTGTTTTACCTACTCCTATTATACTTACTTCCGCTTTCTTAGCTATGTAACAGCAATAAGGCAACAGGTGAAGCAGGAGTCAAGGTGAAGTGTAGCGGCCTGAGAATCGAACAAAAGTGTTTTTTGTTCGACCGGTAATCATGGCGGTTCCTTTTATTTATATTTTTTGTTTCACTTTTCATTTCAAGTTCTCTTTCCTTTTTCCTGTGACGTTCCTTGTCTTTCCTATTCTATTTTTCCTTCATCATTTTTCGTTCTTTACTACATAACAGCATCAGCAGCTTCAAGAAAGATAGGATGCTTTATAAGTACTACCCAAAGCCACCATTTTATTACATAACAAGCTGTAAGATAGTTAGGATCCTTTATAAGTACGACCCAAAGCCATTATTATATTACATCACAAGCTGCAAGAGAGGTAGGATGCGAGAACATGTAAGCCCAACCCAGCTGTCACTCCATTACAGGTGTGCTGAGCTCACACCTTGTATTTTTCCACCTCCTTTTTTTTTTTTACTCTATTTTCCTGCATGTTTGTATTCCCTTTTTTTCCCTCTTTTACTTGACAGTTCGTGTTTTCCCATATTTTTCTCGTTTTTTCTTTCTTGTTTGTTTTCCATTTTGTCTTTCTTTCACACTTTTTTTATGGCTTACCTTCCTCCTTTCTTTGTTATCTTTTCCTTTCGCCTTTTCTTTCTTCTGGTCATTCTGCTCTCTCTTTTTTCCTTTACTCATTTGTTCGCTATTTCTTTTACCTCGTACTCCTATCAAGTCTTTCCGAATTTACTTCCGCATTTCTCTTCTTTTATCTCTTTTTTGTGACATCCCATTTTCTCACATCCCGCTAACGGACGTAAAACGCGAGTAGATCTAAGAGTTATTATTAACAACGACTTGAAAGACAGTCTGCAGGAAGGAAGGATGTTGAAGTAAAATTATCAGAAAGATTTTTGTGAAGGCGTCTGAAGGAACAGGAAGAATTTGGTCGAGTTCAGAGAATTTAGTACGAATGAAATTATTCTTAGTTCAGCGAAGAACACACTTGGCATGATTCCGTACAGAAGCATAGAAGAGACGAGACAGGCGTGGGTTGGCGCCAGTACCTTTTGTAGGCCTCCTCCCCCACTTCACCCTGTCCCCTACCGTTCGGGGCCTTTTCTCCAACTCACATCATCTATTCTCATGCTTTCTTCTGCTTATTTCCTTTCATCTCATCCTTCGTCTTTCCCTGCCAGTCTACCCTTCCACCTCAGTCACATACATTCCTCAAGTCAGTTTTTCATTCTCCATCCTCTCCACGTGGTCAAACTATCTACGACTATTTTTCTAAACGTTTTCAACCACATAAAAATTAATACCAATACAAAATTTCGCTGTGCTAATATATGAGAAAATTCTGCGATTTTAGAAGTTCTTATTTTCAGAATTATAGATCAGAAATTGTAGACATGATAAACTATGCTGTTATTTTTTATATTAATCTATGAAAAATACATGGTTATTCTCACCAACAATCATTTGGCAATTTTTGTCTTTTTCCTGCCGCCAAACGGAGGGTGTGAGGGGAGAGGAGAGCCTTCTTCTCTTCTCCCCTTTTCTGATACAAGTTGGTTATGTCTTTAGAATCAGTTGCTTCCCTAACAGATAACCTCGTTATGGGCCAATAGGCCTCCTGTTATCTGTACTTGCTGTTTGCTGCTACGTACTCCTGTATTGTCTCACAAGCTATAAAAGATGTAGGAGGCGTGATGAAGTTGGGTTATCATCAGAACTGACCTGCATCACCCTCATCAGTGCCATCATACTCAGCATCACCATAAAGAGTAGGAGGCGTGATGTAGCACGGTGGAGCGGCCTGCCACTCTGCTACACCTGTACCCACTTAACACCTTGACCCTTTAGTCTTTAGTTTACTTGATAATCTTTTTCATTACTCCCTTCCCCTTTAGTTAACTTTGGTTTATGAATGTGCTTCTCTCTCAGTTTCGTTTTTTCACTGACTTCCTTTTCTCTGTCTTTTCCTCTTTATCTTCTTTCTGTTTCCATGTATATATTTTTATTATTCCTTTCATTTTTTCTTTACTTTCACCTCCCCCCCCCTCTCTCTCTCTCTCCACTATATTACGGCAATTAAACAACAAGATAAGTAGAGGCCAAGGTGAAGTAAGGTGGAGCGGCCTGAGATTCTAACAAAGGTTTTTCCAGTTCGACCCGAAGTCCTTCCAAAGGCTTCTTTTTATTTTTATTATTTTTTAATTTCCTCTTTGCATTACTTTTTAATTTTCCTTCTTTATCCTTTTCCCATTCTTCTTCCTTTCTTTCCTTTTCCTTGTTTTTCTTTTCTTATTTCAAAATCCTTTCGCCTTTATTATATTCTCTACATCTTCTTATAATTTCTCTTTTCCATCTCTTATGGTCTATCCTCTCCTTTGCTACATTTTTCTTCTTTGTATTCATTCACTCATTACATTCAGTCTTATTTTCTTTCTTTTGTCATTCTTCTCATTCATTTTCTAACTTTTCCTTCTTCATTCTCTTCTGTATATGTCCATTATCTTCCAGCATGACAAGCTACAAGAGAGGTAGGAGGCGAGATGAAGCATGATGGAGCGGCCTGGGACTCTACTACAGGTGTACCGAGTTCATGCCATCAGCTGTGATTCATCCTCTCTCTCTCTCTCTCTCTCTCTCTCTCTTCCATACTCGTGTCATTAGTATGTTGTCCAAGCCAGCTCAGCAAAATGTAAGTTGATTTTCAGGCTGCCATGACTCACTCTGAACTGAATATAATCGTTTGGCGGCAGCTGGAACAGGATACTAGATCTGTGAAGAAAGTGAAAGAGAATATAACACAGAGACTGAAATACAGTAAGGAAAAGTATGATGAAAGCATTCCATAGTATAACAGAGTGAGTATGATAGAAATAGGTATAATGCAGACAGTATGATAAAGAATGTAAAATGATGAAAATAAAGACAGTATCATAAGGGAAGGTACAGGTAAGAGTGAGTATAGTGAAAAGTATATGAACCATAATAAGAGAATGTATAGAGCAGAGTACGATGCAGCAAATATATTAAAAGGAGGATGCTAACGAGAGATTATGATCAGAGAAGGCATAATAAGGATGGAGTAGTGAGAGGAGGCGAAGAAGACTGATATAGAAGGATTTCAAGCTGGACGTTGGTACTGTATATCAGTTTAATTCTATCATTGTGGCAGGCTGTAGTGACATTAATCTACACACTTGATGTAGTGCGACCAACGTCTTCCCTCACCTTTTTTCATTTTCTCTCTATGTCTGGCCTCCACTCGTCATGTTTCTCCCATCTCTCCTGTCACTTTCAGTTACACTTCTTTCCTTTTCAGGTGACATAGTGAGAGGCAAGCCAAATAGTTCCCTGAGAGCCAGGAAACAATTTTATGTTCTGGGTGGTATCCATATAACCAACCCAAACTTGTTCCATAAGTGTCAACAAGTGGGTTCAGGGAGGGTTAGGGTCCCTTCCCGCAAATCAACAGACTCAAAGATAAACGACAACTCTCTACGGGATTATGGCGTATGGCTATAGATCGCTGGACTATTTTTTTATGTATTAATCTGTGTACTTCTATATCTCTTTTTCTACCTATATCTATATACAGGTAGACATCAGGCACGAGAAATTGAGTTTACCGCCTCAGTACCGATTCCTTTTCTACCTATTTAAGGTCTCTCTCTCTCTCTCTCTCTCTCTCTCTCTCTCTCTCTCTCTCTCTACTGTATTACAGTAATAAAGCAACAAGACAAATAGGAGCGAAGGTGAAGTAAAGTGGAGCGGCCTGAGATTCAAACAAAGGTTTCTTCAGTTAGACCCACTGTGACAGGAACGCTCTTTTTTTTTTTTAATTTTTTATTCATCAGCTCTTTTTAACTTCTATTTTTTTCCTCTTTTTCTGTTTTTTTTTTCTTTCATTCTTCTGTTTCTCTTTGTCCCCATCCTAATTTCTCAGTCTTTTCGTCCTTGTTATCTTCTCTTCATTCCAGTTTGTTATCTTTTCATCCCAGTTTGGTATAATTTCTCATTTCCATCTATTATCTGTTCTCTTGGCTACTCACATATTTCTTCTTCGTTGTATTCATCCAATAATTTTTCTCAGTATCACTTTGTTTCTTCTCCCATATCTCTCATTAGCTTTTTGTCATTACAGTGCTCGTTTACTTTCTTTCCTGCCTTTCGTAATTCTTTTTCTACTTTTTCCCGTCCATTTGTCATTTCTTTTTTCATTACTTTTCCTGTCTTATCATTTTTGGTTACCTTTACTTATTTTCTTTTCCCCATTCTTTCTCCGTTGCCAAATCATAAGCTAAAGGTGAGGTAGGAGGCAACCTTTCTTTCTTTCCCTCTTTATTTCAAGTGTTGCTTTATTTCCAGGGGGAACTTCCTGGAATTCAAATAAAGGAGTCGGGAGTCAGAACCTCAGCTCAGTCAGGTTCCTTTTTACTTTTCTTCCTCAAATTCTCAATTTTTCATTCTCTTGCACTTACTTTTTCCGTTGTCTCCTTCGTCTCTTGTTTTCATTTCCTCCATCGATCTCCTTTTCTTTTTTTAACCCATGTCTTTCATACTTTTATTCATTTCTTAAATTCTCTCTCTTTTCTATTACTTTTTTGTTTCCCTTCTGAATGTATTTTCTTTTTATGTTATTTCGCTGTTTCTCAGTCCTATCATTTTTCTCATTTCTTCCTTTTCCTTCCTATATTCTTTCTCAGTCATAATACATCAGAAGATACAAGAAATCCAGGAAGAGAGATAAGTAACGTTATTACCATCAATTATGACTTACCGTATATCATCATTACCTTCACCATCTCCACCACCATCACCACCACCACCAACAACACAACTTCCTTTTCCACCACTATAAACATCATCATCATCATCATCATCATCATTATTTTATGCATTATCATTATCATTATTTTATGCATTATCATTATCATCATCAAAATTCATCTCAGTCATCTTCAGCAGTACTAACACCACCAACACCACCGCCATCATCACAATCATTATCATCATCATCATAATTACCACCACCAAAGTGAACTACTTCACATCGAAATGATCACTATATTACAGCATCACAAGCTACAACATTGGTAGGAGGTGAGATAAAATAAAGAGGAAAGACCTGTGACTATACTACAGGTGTACTGATTTAATACATTTACCATTTATATAATATTTTTTACTCTCTCCTTCGTCCTATAATTATCCTTTATTTCAGGCTTCCTTCCAGTTTGTCTTCATTGTCTTCCTTCTTTTTACAGTTCTCATTTCCTTTCTCTTCCTCTACCTTTTTCATTTGTCGTTTCCCTTCCTTTTTCTTCTTCCCATCTCCCACTCATTCATTCTGCCTTGTTTTTCTTTATTTCTTGCCCTCTTCTCCATTATTCCCTTATCTTTCTATAACTTTCCTTTCTTCACTATATTACAGCGATACAACAACAAGACACGCAGGACCCAAGGTGAAGTAAGGTGGACCTGCCTGGGACTATGATAAAGTATCCCGATTTAGATCCAGTTTTCCGGTTTGCTCCTTTCTTTCTTTGTTCCTTATTTTCTTTTTGTTTTCCTTTCTACATTTGTGTTTTTATGGTCCTTCCCATGTTTTCGTTTTTCTTATTCACTTTCCTTTTCTCTTTTATCCTTTCTTCCATTATCCATTCTCCTCTATATATTCTTTTCATCCCCTTTTCCTTTTTGCTTCTTCTTTCTGCCACCTTTTTCTTCTTTTTTTTTTTGCATTTGATATTTCATTCTCTCATTTTTCCATCTCCCTATATTTTTAACTTATTGCTTTTTTTCTTTCTCAACCTTCCTTCTCTTTCCTCTTCTTCTTCCCCATTATAATTTATTACGGCATCACAATCAACAAGAGGGATAGGAGACGGGATGAAAGTAACAACACATTTACTATTTATATGGTACACGATTTCATTTTTCTTTCCATTATCTTTCTTTCCTTCTTCTTTTAACTCAAGTTCTGTTTAATTCCTGCTTTTCTTCTTTCTCTTTCTCAGCTGCCTTCTTTCCTTACTTTTTTTTCTTTTCACTTCGTACAAATTAATTTTTGTCATGTCGATCTACTCTTCCGTCTTGTCACGTTTCTTTCACTTTCTCAACTTTTTCTTTCTTCTTCCTCCTTTCTTGATGATATGATAACAATAAAAATAATTCAGAGAAATAGGAGCCAAGGTGAAGTAAGGTGAAGCGGCTGAGTTTCTAACAAAGGTGTCTTGAGTTCGACCTAGGGTTTAGGAGGAGCTCTATTTTTATTTATTTCCTTTTTTTTCTTTATTTTTCCGCGTATAATCGTTATGTTGTCTTTACTGCAACATCCACTCTTTCCACCTCTTTGCTCTTTTTTTCTTTCGACCCTGGGTTCATGGATGCTCTTTTTTTCATTTCATCTTCCTTATTTTTTCGGGTACACAGTAATTTCAAGGTTTGTTTTTATCCCTTTCTTCTGTTCTTTCCTTATTTGTTTGTCTTTTCTAAATTTGTTTCTTTCTCATTTCTATTTTCTTTTCTCATCTTTTCTTTTTAATTTCATCATTGGATATGTGATTATCTGACACTTTCTTTATTTTCTTGTTTTTATTTATTTCGATTTTTTCATACAGTATTTCTTCTTCAGTGAATTTCTTCTTTCTGGTATATTCTTTGCCTTTCTCACTCCTTTCTTCCCTCATTACATAATTAGCTACAAGGGAAGCAGGAGGTTAGATGAAGTAAAATTATCATCACTACTAACCTACTGTACATCACCATCACCATCAGTAACATCAGCACCACCGGCTTCCAAAACAATTATCATTATCATCAGTAACACTAACCTATATCGCAGTCACCATCACTTTCACTTCTACTAATATCAACATCATCATTATCACCACCACAGTTAACACCAGCATCATTAGCTACACTAGCATCACAAGACTTAAGAAAGGTAGGAAGCAAGATGAAGTAAGGTGGAGCGGCCTGGGACTCACTACAGGTGTACTGGGTTCACACCTTGATTAGCAGTTTGCCTTCCTTTTTTTTTTTTTTTTTTCTTTTAGCGCTTTCTCTTTCAGTTTATTTCGTACCTAATTTCTTTCCTTCTCCCCATTTGTTACAGCATTTCTTCCCTGTTGTACCCTTTCAAGCACTTCATCCTCTAAACTTCCATTCGTACTCGTCACATCACCCAAGTGCTTTAATGCACTCACATCGTCCACTTCCTCACTATCCAGCCTCGTTGTGCATTCAGTGACTTCATTTCTCTCGAGGACCACAACTTGGCTCTTCCCTATATTCATCTTTAGATTTCGTTGCTTACATACTCTCCCAAACTCATTTATCAAGCCTTGTAGTTCCCTTTTGTCTTCCCCTTCATACTGAGTTAACACCTTTACTGTTTTACCTAATTTCTTTCTTTTTCCCTTCATGTCTCTGATGATGTATTGCACATTTTACTTCAGTCGTACCTTTTTTATTTTTTATTTTTTCAAAATTCCTTCTTTCCTTTCATTTTATCCATTTCTTGTTTTTGCTTCTTTTTTTTTTAATTCCACCCAATTCATTTTTTCTTTATTTCTCCTTTCACTTCTGTTTGTTTACCCACTTGGTTTTCTTTTCTCCGTTTCTTCTTTCATTCTCCTTTCTTTCATCACAATATTACAGGAATACAGTCACAAGTGAAGCAGGAGCCAAGGTGAAGTAAGGTAGAGCGGCCAGAGGTTCTAACAAATGAGTTCCGAGTTCGACCCTAACAGCCCTGATCTGATCTTTTTTTTTTTTTCCTTATTTTTTTCTCTTTCATTATTTTTTCCCTTTCAGTCTTCTAATATTCTTGTTCTTTGCCCGTTTTACTCTTTTTATTATCTTAGTTTCCCCTTTCTTTTTTATTCTTATATTCCATTGTCTTTTTGATCTTCCTCCTACCTTCATCCCATTTCCTTTCTCATTTTCATGATGGTCTTTTATTCTTCATTAGTTCTCTCATTTTCCTTCTCCGTTTGTGTCTTCTTTTTCTATTACTTTTTTATTTCTATTTTTCTCTGTTTCTTTCTTTCCCTCTCTTCCTCCTCTCTTTCTCCATTATATTACATTATCACAGGCTACAAGATAGACTGGACGCGAGATGAAGCAAGGTCATCAACGTCAGTACTAACCTACTGTACATCGTCATTTTAACACTAGCTTACCACCTACATCATCATCATCATCATCATCACTAACACTGCCACCTCCAACATCATTACCATCATCACCACCATCATTATCATCATTCATACACCTCACATTTCCATCACAGCTAACCTATATCACATTCCCCACCATCACATTCATCATTACCATTATCAGAATCGTCTTATCACTATCACCTCCACCACCATTAGCTGCATCAGATCAAAGCCATTACACTATTATAGCATCACAAGCTACAAGAGAGGTAGGAGACTTGATGAGGTAAGGTGTAGCTGCCTGGGAACACTGCACCTGTACCTCATTAACACCTGTACCTAATTAACACCTATAACTAATTAACACCTGTACCTAATTAACACCTGTAACTAAATAACACCTCTCCCTAAGTGACACCTGTGCCTAATTATCATGTACCTAATTTACATGTGTACCTATCTAACACCTGCACCTAATTAACACCTGTACCTACTTAACACATGTACCTAGTTAACAGCTATGCCTAATTAACACATGCACATAATTAACACCTGTACCTATTACCAGGCCGTGGCGCAAAAGAAGATAGCATGTAGTGAGTGGATGAGAAACAAGGGCGTGGAGGAAGTTGAGAGACAGAAGAGAGAGTTATATGTAGAAAGGAAGAGAGAGGTGAAAAGATTAGTAAGAGAGAGTAAGAAGAAGGTGGATGAGGAATTTTGAAGGTACTTGAGTGTAAAGTGGCGGGAAAGTAAGAAAATATTCTGGAAAATGGTAAAGAGAGCTAGACAGGGTGATAAAGAAGTAAGTCGGGGAGTGAAAGATAAAAATGGTATATTGCTAGTGGGGAAAGGAGAAAAAGCGAGGAGATGGAGATAATTCTATAAGGAATTGTTGAACATACAGAATAAAAGTAATACTAGTATAAGTGACTAGGGAATGGCTGAGAGGAGGAGGGAGGTGAGAAGCGAGAAATGAATCAGTAGGATGGAAGTAGTGAAGGCAATGAAGAAAGTCAAAATGGGGAAAGACCCAGGAATTGATGAAGTGTGTGGTGAATGCTGAAGCATGGGGGGGGGGGAGTGATGGTAGTAGAATGGATATTGAAGATGTGCAGATTGACCTGGGAGGAAGGTAGTGTCCTGGAGGATTGGAAGTCAGGTTTAATTTTGCCTCTGTACAAAGAAAAAGGGAAAAAATAAGCGTGTGGTAATACTCTTCTCGCTCCTTCTGGCACCTTGCCAAAAACCTTTCTAACAACTTTACCTCATCATCCTTCCCTCCTTTTTTCTACTCTGATGACGCTGTAGCTATTTCTTCTACTGATAAAGCAGATCTCTTCGCTCAGACTTTCTCCTCCAATTCCACCTTAGACGATTCCGGTGCTGTTCCTCCATCACTTCCCCCCTCTGACTTCCTCATGGTTAACATTAAAATTTCTTCAGCTGATGTATTTTCTGCCATTGCTGGCCTCAGTACTAATAAGGCATATGGGCCTGATGGAGTCCCTCCTGTTGTTCTCAAGAACTGTGCTTCTGTGCTTACACCCTGCCTAGGCAAACTCTTTCGCCTTTGTCTGTCAACTTGCACCTTTCCTTCTTGCTGGAAGTTTGCTCTCATTCAGCCGGTCCCAAAGAAGAGTGACCATTCCCAATCCTCTAACTATCGTCCAACTGCTTTAACATCCTGTATCTCAAAAGTTTTTGAGTCTATTCTTAATAGAAAAATTTAAAGGCATCTTTCCTATCACAACCTTCTTTCTGATCGTCAGTATGGGTTCCGTCAGGGACGCTCCACAGGCGATCTTGTCACCTACCTTTCAGACTCCTGGTCATCCTCCTTTCGGGACTTTGGCGAAAGCTTTGCCATTGCACTTGACATCTCAAAGGCTTTTGATCGAGTCTGGCATAAATCTTTAATTTCCAAACTGCCCTCTTATGGTTTCTATCCTTCTATCTGTGCCTTCATCTCTAGCTTCCTTTCTGGTCGTTCTATAGCAGCTGTTGTAGACGGCTATCGTTCTTCTCCTAGATCTATTAACAGTGGTGTTCCTAAGGGCTCTGTCCTATCACCAACTCTCTTCCTTTTATTCACCAATGACCTTCTAAGCTGTACATCTAACCCTATCCACTCATACGCTGATGACTCCACCCTTCACCTTTCCATTCGATTCCCGCAACGTCCATCTCAGCAGTTACTTCAACAGGCAAGGGATGAAGCTATGGCACACCTAATGTCTGACTTGGCTCGTATCTCTGACTGGGGTAAAAATAATCTGGTTGTTTTTAATGCATCAAAGACTCAGTTTTTGCACCTATCAACCCGACAAAATCTTCCACAGGTCCCACTTATGTTTAATAATACTCAACTTAATCCTGCATCATCGTTGAACATGCTTGGGGTTTCATTTGCTCGGGACTTGTCTTGGAAAGATCATATTACATTTCTTGTAAAATCTGCTTCCAAAAGATCGGGTGTGCTAAGCCGACTCCGTTCCTTCTTTGCCCCTGCACAATTGTTGACTCTATACAGGGGTTTTATCCGCCCCTGTTTGGAGTACAACTCTCATGTGTGGGGAGGCTCCCCACATACAGCTCTCCTCAATAGGGTGGAGTCAAAGGCTTTTCGTCTCATTAACTCTCCCCCTCTTACTGACTCCCTTCAACCTCTGTCTCTTCGCCGCAGTGTTGTATCTTTATCTCTTTTCTATCGATACTTCAATGGTCACTGTTCCTCTGAACTGTCTGCATGCATTCCTCCACCTCTAAGACGGGCGCGTAGCACCCGTCTAGCAGCAAACTCTCACCCCTTTTCTGTCCAACTCTCTAATGCAAGAGTTAACCGTTACTCCCAGTCCTTCATTTATGCAACAGGTCAACTGTGGAACTGTCTCCCTCTGTCTGTATTTCCTGCTTCCTATGATCTCCAGTCTTTCAAACGCAGTGTGTCAAGGCATCTCGAAATGAATAGATCTTGAATTTGACTCTCTCTTGTATTTTGTTTTTCTCTTGGAGGGAACAGTTTTGCGGGCTCGTTGCCTTTGGTTCCTTTTTCCCCACATAAAAAAAAAAAAAACTTGGACATGTATTTTCTAAGTGTAATACGAAAAGTATGTACTTACTCACCGAATTAGGGATAGAGTCCCTGAGGATTGGAAGTCAAGTATAATTATTCCCTTGTGGAAAGGAAAAGGGGAAAAAGAAGAGTGTGGTAATCGCAGGGGCATTTGTCTTCTTAGTGTAATATGAAAAGTATATGGTAGGATACGATTGACAGAGTTAGGGAAATAACAGAGGAATTAGTTGGAGAAGAGCAGGGAGGTTTAGGAAGGGAAGAGGATGTGTAGATTAGATTTTCATTCTTAGGTCTTTAGTGGAAAAGTTTCTAGAGAAGGGAAAGAAGTTGTATGGGACCTTTATGGATTTGGAGAAAGCATATGAGAGGGTGGATAGACAAGGATTGTGGAAAGTATTAAGAATATATGGAGTAAACGGGAAATTGTTGTATGCCGTAAAGAGTATGTATGAGGGTGTAGCAGTAGATACAAGGTAGAGCAGTGGATGTTGTAGCGGCCCTAATGAGAGAGGGCAATGTTTGGAAACTCCCTGTACTGTTGTTTACAGATGATACTGTATTGTTAAATGAAGACTAAGGGGAACTGCAAGACCTGGTGAATAAGTTTGGGAGTGTGTATAAGAAAAGGAATCTAAAGATGAATGTATGGAAGAGTAAAGTTATAGTGTTTCAGAGAAATGAAGTCTCTGAATGTACAGTGAGGCTGGATAAGAAGGAAATGGAAAATGTGAGTGCAACTGAGTACTTGGGTAGTGTGATAAGTAAGGATGGAAGTTAAGAGGGTGAAGTGCTTGAAAGGGTACGACAGGGAAGAAAGGTTGCTGGTTCTTTGAAAACAGTGAAAAGGAACAGGGAAGTGAGCATGGAAGTAATAATGTCGCTGCATGACAGTATCGTGATACGAACTCTAACGTATGGAAGTGAAGCTTGGACCTTGCTGGAAGGACACAAGTAAAGAGAGCAGTGGAAATGAGTTATCTGTGAGGAGCATGTGGAGTCACTTGGAGAGACAGACTGGCAAACGAGGAAGTGAAGGAGCACTGTGGTGGGGAAGTGGATGTGATAGAAAGCGTGAGGAGAAATATACTGAGGTGTTTCGGCCATGTGGAGATGATGAAGAGCGAGAGACTATAAAGGAGAGTGTATGCGAATGAGATGGAGGGGGGAGAGGAAGGGGGAGGCCGAGGATGAGATGGAGGGATGGAGTGGAGTGGTATATGAGAGAGGGGTATGTGTGCTGGGAGCAAGGCAGTGAAGTGGCATTGGACAGGGCGACATGGAGGCGATTTGCTCTTACGGGATTCAGGCGTCTGCCAATAGATAGATAGATAGACTATGTAAAACGTGTAAATATTTAACACCTTTATCGTTTATACTTGAATCATCTTCTTGGTTTTTCATTCCTTTTCTTTATTTCATTCTTTGTTTCATTTGTCCTTTTTTTCTTCTTTGTTTTACCTTCCAGACTTTTCATTAGTTTTTTCCCCCTAATCTATTCCTTTTCTTTTCTCTCCTGTCATAGTTTCATTTCTTCAGCAACATTTTTCTTCTTTTTTTTCAACTCTTACGTTCTTGTTTTCTTATCCACTTTTTTAATCTTTGCCTTCTCCTCCTTTTCTTCACCTTACTACAGCACTAAAACTATAAAAGAAGAGCCGAAGTGAAATAATGTGGAGAGACTTGGACCTCCATCTTTCTCCTTTATAATTGCGATTCTTCTCTCTCTCTCTCTCTCTCTCTCTCTCTCTCTCTCTCTCTCTCACACACACACACACACACACACACACACACTCACACATTTTGCCTCTTCAGTCTCTTTCGTGATTTCTTCCCGTTTCTTCTTCCATTTCACTTCCATATATTATTATCTTTTATTAATTTTTTCCTTTTATACTTTATTCTTTTTTTCCTGTCAATAATCCATTATTAAGCATTTTCTTCATTAATCCTCTAATGTGTCCATCTTATTGTATTTTAATTATTTTATTCTTTCTCATTGTCTTCTTTTTCTCTGTTTAGTTTTAATTTCTTCACCCCCTATTTCTCCCTTTTATTTCAGCATCACAAGCTACATGAAAGATAGCGGGCGAAATAAAGTAAGTTTAGTATTCAGTACCAACCATTAATATATCATCATCATCATTATCATTGCCATCATCATCAACAGCAGCAGCAGCATTCATAGAGTTATCACTGTTTCCAACAAATTAACCACAGCAGTATCATTATCATGTCTACCATCATCATCACCATCAGAATCATCATCACCACTCACACTTAGATCACCATTAGCTACATCAGATCTAAGCCATCATTATATAACAGCATCACAAGCCACAAGAGAAGTTGGAGGCGAGATGAAGTAAGCTGGAGCGGCCTGCCTCTCGTCTACAGCTGGACACAGTTCCAAACTGGTCTACGCGAACTCGCTTCTTTCTCTCTCACTCTTTACAAAAGCTAGCGTTGTGAGAACGAGAATAATGTTTTTAGTGTGTGTGTGTGTGTGTGTGTGTGTGTGTGTTTTATCACTCGTTCTTTCTCCTCTTTTCTCCTTGCTTCTCTGTTATTAATTCTTTCATCTATGTCGTTTTCATTCCTTTGTCCTTTATGCCATATCCTTATTATCTCCGATGCTCTGGCCTTTGCTTCTTTGATTAACTCATTTTTCTTTTGCTTTCTTACCATATAAATATATTTCTATTTATTCCCATTTTTTATTCTCTTTCTTCCACATTCTTCCTCCATAATATTACAGGAGCACATGCTATAAAAGGTAGGAGGTAACATAATGTAAGGTCACTGTCATGAACACTGACCTGCATCATCATCATCATCATCCACCTTTACCATTTATACCTCATTATCTTTCATTCCGCCATTCTTTCGTTCCTTCAGTATTTAATCATTCTTTCATTCTTTTCTTCGGATTCATCTTTTTTCTCTTTAATTTCCCATCTCTCTTTGCCTTTCTTACTTCTTTGCCCATCCTTTTTTTTTTTTTCCGCCTTATTCCCCCATCTCTTTCCTTCTCTTTTTCTTCTTTCATTGTTCACTCTATTTTCTTTTTCCTATTCCTTCCCTCTCCTTTTACTTAACTATATTACAGCAATAAAACAATAATTGAAATAGGAGCCAAGATGCAGTAAGGTGCAGCAGCCTGGGACTCTGATGGAGGCGTCTGGAGTTCTACCCTGCCCCACGCTTCGTTCCTATTTTGTTTTTTGTTTTCGTTTATATTGTCTTATTCTTTCTTTTTTTCCCTATACTCTTTGTTTTTATTTTTTCTCCCTTTTTCTCGTTATACTAAGAAAGAAAAAACAGAAAACGAAAACAAAAAAATTTGACTGATTAAACCCCTCCGTGGCCGACGGCCCGGAATTTTTTGTGCACGCCGGGCCGACGTCGGGCCCATTTTTTGAAGTTTCGAAAATTGATTTTTTTTTCTTGCCATATTGAAGAGAAAGTTCAGATGCACCTAACAGTGCAAATCCCAGCTTCCTAGATGCATATTGTGGCTTACAATGGGGCCCGGAAGTTGCAGAAATATTGGCAACCGATATCGCCGGCCAGGGGACTGCCGCAACGCAAATGGGCAGGGTTTTTTTTTTTTTTAACCTCCCAGAACAATGCAAATGGTGCTGAAATGTTGCGCATATATGAGATATGATGATATCGAATGATTTCAGTACATAATCTGTTAGGAATGGCTGGTAAAAAAAAAAAAAAGTTATGAATACTTTTTCACCTTTTTGATATATAATATGTTTATGGTAGTTTCGAGTTATTTTTTACGTTATCGTTGTGCTTATGCTTGGAAAAGGGAGCGAAAGAGTTGAATTTTCAGTCCTAAATGAGAACATTGTACGTCCTCCAAGGTTAGACTCTGCCACGGGAGAATAAAGTGGAGGGTCAGATCCGATTAGTAATACGGAAGTTGAGTCGCAACTTCGAGCTTACACACCACGAGCATGGCTAAAAATAGAATCGTAATGGAGTTTCAGACCTAAGAATAAGCCTAATTATTAAGAATACAGATACAAGGCAGAAATAAATACGTTTACAGACGGGGGAAAATGTATTTTTTCCGTCATAACATGTTCATCTTTATCATTTTACCTTGTTATTTTCACAATATATATTGCTGTCTCGTAAACAGGGTGGTTGTGTGTGTTTTGCAAGGGAGGAAAAAGATTGTATTTTCTGTCTGGGTCGAGATAATGGGTGTAACTGTGTTTTTAGGCATGGCCACGAGCGAAAAAAGTCTACACCCATTCGTCACGACAGCAGGTGGTGCACTGACAGATATGTGAGAGGTCAGTCTCATGTCCCAGATTTTCGTTTACTTCCCGAAGGTTTTCACAGTTTTCTACAAGTTGCACTGCATCTAATGATCCAAACCATTACGGCAAACCTGAGCAAATAGGTAAACAGACCAAGTCAAAAATGTATTTTTCACTTATTATCATATCATTTTTGTATGTGCCTGTTTTACTTCATAATCATAAACAAGTGGTTGTGTGTGTTTTGCAAGAGAGGACAAAGATGATATGTTCTGCCTAGGTCGAGATAATGGGTGTAGTTGTGCTTGTTTAGGCATGGCCATGAGCGAAAAAATTGATAATCCACTTATCACGGCAGCAGGCTCTGAACTGCTTGATGATATGTATGGGAGAGTAGTGTACGTCAGTGTGAAGAGGTTCAGAGCGTTTGTTCACTACCTAAAAATTTTTTCAATTTTTTATAGGCCGCGCTCAAACGACGCCGGCGGCCTTTTATCGGCTAAACGTCATTGGACGCCAGCGGTGGCCACGGAGGAGTTGTGCCATTTTTGTCAGTTTTACTCATCTTTATTATTTTTCTTTCACTGCTTGTTTTTCTTTACTTCATCCCTTCTATCTCCTATTCGGTGATATTTTCCTTATTAACTCTGATTTACCTTTTTTTTTTTTTCCACCTTAATCCTATTCTTTCTTTCTCTCACTGTTCCTTTCATCTTTATTGCATCACTTACTCTCTTTCTTCCTTCATTCATTGTCCACTTTATTGCAGCATTACAAGCTATAGGACAGGTAAGAGACAAAATGAAATAAGGTTATACTCCTCAGTAGTAAGCAATTGTACACCACCACTACACCACCATCACCAGCACCACCACTACACCCTTATCATCATCATCATCATTAGTATTCATATATTAAACATCATACCAAAGTTAATGTGTATCAGTTAAACCATCATCATATAATCATCATCATTATTATCATCATTGCATCCATTTCCATAATCAGCTTCTTAGGTTTGGGCATTATATTGCGCCATCACAAAGTATGAGAGAGGTAGGAGGCGAGATGAAGTAAGGTGGAGTGGTCTGGGACTCCACCTGAAACGGGTTCAAACCTTCACCCCAACAGTGAACCTCCTTTTCTTTATTTCCCTCCTATTGTTACCTCGTGCGGACGGAGTTCGGCGAGGTATTGTTTTTGGTTGAGCTCCTTTGTTTGTTAGCAACATTGCGAAAAAACTAGGGAATGAAATTACATGAAACTTTCAGGATATGTGGCCATTGGTCCCAAAAGGAAGTGGTTAAATTTTGGAGGTAATCGAATGACACTGAAAGGTCAAAATCAAGGTCACGGATTTTCAGAGGGCTATAACTTGAAAGCGGTTGAAGATAGAGATATTTACTATTCTCAACAAACAAGAACTTCCACATGGGCTGTCATTTGGGCCCAATACTTTTGACCTTGAGGGATCTTGAAAAGTCAAACTCAAGGTCACTGATATTCAGGGGACTACAACTTCAAACTGGTTGCAGATAGATATTTACTGTTATCAACATATAGGAAGTCCCACATGGGCTTTTGATTGGTACCGTGACCCTTGACCTTAAGTGACAGGTACACCCCAAAGGCACTATCATACTACATCACAAACTGCAAGAAATTTATGATCCTATATAAGTACGACTCAAAGCCACTAACATATTACATCACAAGCTGCAAGAGAGGTATGACGCGAGATGAAAGAAGCTTAACCCAGCTGTCACTCCACTACAGGTGTATTTAGTTCACAATGTCCAATTTTCCTCCTACTTTCTTTTTACTCTATTTTCATGTATGTTTCTTTTTCCTCCTCTTCTTTTTTACTTTATATTTCGTATTTTCCCATATTTTTTTCTCGCTTTTTCTTGTTTGTTTTCCTTTTTTTTTCTTTCGCATTTTTTATGGCTTACCTTCCTCATTTCTTTGTCACCTTTTCCTCTCGCATTTTCTTTCTTTCTTTTGGTCATTCTGCTCTCTTTCTTCCTTACCCATTTGCTCGCTACTTTTTTTTTTTTACCTCTTACTCTTTTAAAGTCATTCATGTTTACTTCAGTTTTTCTCTTATTTTATTTATTTTTTGTGATATCCTATTCTTTCACATCCCACTAACGGACATAAAAAACGAATAGATCTAATAGTAATTATTACCAACGACTTGAAAAATAGTCTGATGGAAGGAGGGATGTTGTAGCAAAATTGTTAGAAACATTTTTGTGAAGGCATCAGAGTGAATAGGAAGAATTTTGGTGAAAAGAGTTCAGAGCATTTAGTACGAATGAAATTATTCTTAGTATAGTGAAGAACACACTTGGCATAATTCCGCACAGGAGCATAAATGAGACAAGATTCAGGGGTGGGTTGACGCCAGTACCTTTTGTAGGCCTCCTCCTCCATTTCGCCCTGTCCCCCACCGTTTGGCGGCCCTTTCTCCAACTCACATATCCTTCTCTCATACATTCTTCTATTGCGTCCCTTTGTCTTATCCTTAGGCTTCCTCTGTCAGTCTCCCCTTTCACCTCAGTCACATACACTCTTCAAGTCAGTTTTTCATTCCCCATCCACTCCACGTGGTCAACTATTTCCCACTATTTTTTTTTTTTTTTTACGTTTTCAGTCACATTAAATTTAATACCAATACAAAACTTTGTTGTACTTATGAGACAATTCTGAAATTTTATGGAATCATGTTTTCAGAATTATTAATCAGAGATTGTAGACACGAAAGAATTTACCTTTTTTTTTTTTTCAGTCGATGAAAAATACATGGTTGTTCTCATCAACAATCACATCGCATCATTATTTTTGTCTTTTTCCTGCCGTTGTCCGGAGGGTGTGTGTTGGGGGGGGGGGCGGGAGCTTTCGTAGCTCCTCTCCTTTTCTCATACACGTTGGCTATATCCTTAGAATTTGTTGCGTCATTAACAGATAACCTCAAATAGGCCAATGGACTTCCTTTTATCCATAGATATTTGCTGTATGTTACTACGTACTCCTGAATTGTGTTACAAGCTATAAAAGATGTAGCAGGCGTGATGAAGTTGGGTTATCACCAGAACTGACTGGATCACCCTCATCAGTACCACCATACTCAGCATCACCATAAAGAGTAGGAGGCGTGATATAGCAAGGTGGAGCGGCCTGCCACTCTACTACACCTGTACCCACTTAATACCTTGACCCTTTCGTCTTTAGATTCTTATTCTTTATCCTGTTTTTTATCTCCTTCCTCTGAAGTTCACTTTGGTTTAGTCATGTTCTTTCTCAGTTTCGCTTTTTCGCTTACTTCCTTTTCTCTCAATCATTTCCAATTTCTCCCCTTTCTGTTTTTCATGTTTCCTTCTTTTATTATTCCTTTCAGCTTTTTACTTCTCTCTCTCTCTCTCTCTCTCTCTCTCTCTCTCTCTCTCTCTCTCTCTCTCTCTCTTCACTATATAACAACAATAAAGCAACAGGACAAGTACGAGCCAAGGTGAAATAAGGTGGAGCAGCCTGAGATTCTAATAAAGGTTTCACCAGTTCGACCCGAACTCCCCTCATAGGCTTGTTTTTATTTATTTTTATTTTTTTCATTTCCCCTTTACTTTTTAACTTTCAGTTTTGTATCTTTTTTTCTGTTCTCCATTCTTTCTCTCTTCCTTCTTGTTTTTCCCTTTTTTACTTCTAAATCATTTCGCCTTTATTATCTTCTCTACATCCCAGTCTCATATAATTTCTCTTTTCCATCTCCTGTGGTCTATCCTCCTCTTTGCTCACATTTTTCTTCTTAGTGTTCATTCATTCCTTTATTTCAATCTCATTTTATTTCCTTTCTCATTCCTCTCATTCATTTTCTTTCTTTTGCTGCTTCATTCCTTCCTGTATTTCTCCATTATTTTCCAGCATCACAAGCTATAGGAGAGGTTGGAGGTGAGATGAAGCATGATGGAGCGGCCTGGGACTCGACAGCAGGTTGTACCGAGTTCATGCCATCAGCTGAGATTCTCTCTCCTTCCTTTTCTTTTTGTTGTTACAGCAATACAGCAACAAGACAAGTAGGAGCCAAGGTGAAGTAAGGTGGAGCTGCCTGAGATTCTAAAGAAGGTTTCTCCAGTTCGACCCACACTCACGTGAAGGCTTCTTTTTATTTTTATATTTCACTCGTCCACTCTTTTTTAAACTTCTACTTTTCTTTCTTTTGTCCTATTCTCTGTTCTTTCTTTCATTCTTTCCTTTCTGTCTGTCCCTACCCTAATTTCTTAATCCTTTTGCCTTTATTATCTTCTCCTCATGCCAGTTTCTTTTAACTTCTCTTTTTAATCGCCTATTACTTATTCTCTATTTATTCACATTTCTCTTCTTCCTTGTATTCATGGAATAATTTGTCTCAAAATCACTTTCTTCTCTAATTTCCCTCATTCCCATTCTGTTATTACAGTGCTCGTTTTCTTTCTTTTCTGCTTTTCATACTTCTATATCAGTTTTTTCCTATATATTTTTCTTTTTTTCATTGTTTTTCCTGTGTTCTCCTTTTAGGTTCAATCAATCAATCAATCAGTCATTTCCTGTGGCACCCCACGGGATGCATAGGGCCTCGATGAACTCTTTCCACCAATATTTGTCTCTTGCCATCTCCTTCAGGTCCCACCAACACTCCTCTCCTGCATCTCTTTTCATTGTCATCAACCAGGTTTCCCTCGGCCTACCTCTGCCTCTTCTTCCTCTAGCCTAATTTTCTCTCCCCCTTTCTATCTTTCCCATTACCGTACCATAACCTATGGTGGAGGTAGGAGGGGAGATGAAGTAAGGTGGAGCGACCTGGGACTCTAGTACAGGTGAATCTAGTTAATATCTTACCATTTATTATTCATTTTCTTATGTTTTTCCACCTTTTTCCCCCCTCTTCTCTATTTCACCTCACGCATCATTCCCCTTGTTTCTACCAGTTTACTCGATTTACTTCCATGTTTCCCCTTTCTTCCTCTTGCTATGTCCATCCTTTTTTTCCCTTTTCCATTTTCTTTTCCACTCATTGCCTCATCGCGTTCTTTCATTCTTTTTCTCGTTTTCTTATTCACTCCATTGCTTTATTCATTTCTGCTCTCTTTCTTCACTATATTACAACAATAAAACAACAAGAGAAGTAAGAGTGATGTGGGGGGAACGTCCTGGGATTCTAATAAAGGCGTCGGGAGTCAGAGCCTCAGCTCAGTCAGGGTTCCTTTTTACTCTTCCTCCTCAAACCCTTTATTTTTCATTCTCTTGTCCTTCGTTTTTTCGTTTAGTCTCCTTCGTCTCTTGTTTTCATTCCCTTCGTCGATCTCCCTTTCTTTCCTTTTTGTATTTACTCATGTCTTTCATATTTTTTTAATTCTTTTCACCTTCCCTTTTTTTTATAATCATTCCCCATTTATTGTCTCCTGAATGTCTCCCATTTTTTCTTATTTTTATTAATTTTCTGATAATGCTTTCTGACTGAATTACTTTATTTTTCTGGTATTTCATAGTTTCTCATTTTTCTTTGACCCTTTCTCTCTTTTCCTTGCTATATCTTTTTTTCCAAAGTAATACATCAGAAGTTAAAAGAAATACAGTGAATTGAAGTAACGTTATTACCATCAGTACTAACATTCCGTATACCGGTATCATCATTATCACCACCGCCATCACCACCACCAAAACGAACAACAACAACAACAACAACAACACAGCTCCCTTCTCTATCATTATCATCGTCATCATCATCATTTATACGATTAACAGCATTATCATCAAAATTAACCTACATAATCTTTAGCAATACAATCACCATCACCCTCACTATCACTGTCATCATCATCATCACTATTAACACCACCACAGTCAACTACATCACATCAAAATCATTACTATAATAGAGCATCACAAGCTACAAGGGAGTTAGGAGGCGGGATGAAAGTGATAACACTTTTATTATTAATATGGGACCTAACTGCCTTTCATTTCATTTATCTTTCTCTCCTTCCTTTATTTCATGTTTTGGTTCATTCTTTTTCATTTCTTGTCTCTCTCAGCTGCCCACTTTCTTTACTTTTTTTCTTTGTCCTTTGTTTTATAAGTTCTCCTGTCGTTCTACACTCCATTTGCGTCACTTTTCTCGTCCATTTTTCTTTCTTTTTTGTCTTTTCTTGACTATAAAATAGACAAATAGGAGCCAAGGTGAATAATGTAAAGTGGCTGAGATTCAAACAAAGGTGTCTGGAGTTCTACCCAGATGCTGTATAGAACTCCCTTCCCACCCCCCATCCTCTCTCTCTCTCTCTCTCTCTCTCTCCTTTTCATTTCCTTTTCTATACTTTTCTGGGTATAATTCATATGTTTATTTTTATCCCATCTTTTCGGGTTTTTTCCTTGTTTCTCTTTCCTTAATTTCTATTCCTTTCTCATTATTATCTTCTCTATCCCATTTTCTTTCGATTTACATTCTTTAATGCATCTACGATTGTTTGTCACTTTTTTTTTTATTTCTGGTATTTTTTCCATACCATTTCTTCTTCAGTGACATTCTTATTCTTCTTATAGTCTTTGTCTTTCTCACTCCTTTCTTCCTCATCCCATAATTAGCTACAAGAGAAGCAGGAGGTTAAATAAAATAAATTTATTATCATCACTACTAACCTTCTATACATTACCATCATCATCAGTACCATTACCACCACCACCATCCATAACAATTATCATTATCTTCATCAACACTAACCTATTCAAGGTCTCTATCACTTTCACCACTACTAACATCACCATCATCATCATCATCACCACCACAGTTAACACCAGCATCATTAGTAACATTAGCATCACGAGCCACAAGAAAGGTAGGAGGCAAGATGAAGTAAGGTGGAGCGGCCTGGGACTCTACTACAGTTTACCGAGTTCACACCTTGATTGGGAGTCCTCCTTTTCCTCCGATTTTTTTTCCTTTTAACGCTTCCTCTTTCAGTTCCATTTCTTATCCAATTTCTTTTCTTCTCCCTATTTTTGTCGCTGCCTTTTCGTTTTCGTCTTTGGTTATACTTCCTATTCCTTCTACTTTGTCCCATTTTTTTTCTTTACTTCTACATTCCTGTTCTTTTCTTTTTAATGCTTTACTGCCTAGGTTTTTTTCCTCCACTTCTTTCTTGTTTTCTTTTTTCTTTTACTTTCTTACTTTACAAAATTGTATATACAACAAAGTTTCTAATGATTCAATTTATTTTTAACTTGAGAGAGAGAGAGAGAGAGAGAGAGAGAGAGAGAGAGAGAGAGAGAGAGAGAGATCTAAGTATTAACACAGTTGTAAACATGGGCAACATCCTCTTTCAGCAGGTACAGATGCTGATGCAGATGTTGATGTTGAGTTTAGTCAAAACGTAGAAGCGGATGCGGATTTGTATTTTAAATCGGATGCTGTACGGATGCGGATACGGTTGCGGATGTTACATATATCCCTGATATGTTGCCTATTTAACTCGGTCAATTTAGATTTGCTCATGAAGAAACTAATTTGTTATTATCACGAGGATTATTTATTTTTTAATGTGCGTGTATTTTTTAGTGAATGCAATTAATATACAATAAATGTGTTGATTAAGTTTGAGTAAATGAAAGCCTCTAAGTTGCATCAGGGATGTGCTTTCTGATATAAGCATCAGTACCAAGTACCGCTATACAATTATTGCACAAATATTATCTGAATAAATCTATTTGTATTTAAAGTAGCGCCAGCCACTAGAGTAGCGCTAGTGGACTAGCTTTGGAAAAAGGTAGCTGTAGTGGAAGTGACAGTACATTATGATGCAAGTAGTGGTAGCGATAGTGCCAGTACTTTGAGCCAGTAGTACTTATACAACACTGGTTATGGCCCAATAGGCCTCCTGTATCTGTACTTCTTATGTACTCCTGTGTACATCATCATAAGCTACCAAAGAGGTAGGATGAAACTAGGATATCATTAGAACTAACCAACATTACCTTTATCATCACCATTATACTCACATATACAGCATTATATCTTCATATCAGTTGTTCTTATTATCATCAATACCATCATTATCATTTTTATCATTGTAAAAGTTATTATTATCAAATATATCCTTAAACATCACTGTTGCAGTCAGCATTATCATTATCATTATCATTATCACCATCATCATCATCATCACCTGACCTTCAGCACCACAAGCATTAGCTACAGCATCACAAGCTACAACAGAGGTAGGAGGCGAGATGAAGTAAGCTGGAGCGGCCTGAGACTCTACTACAGGTGTACTGAGTTCCAGCCTTGTCTTCGGGAACTCGCGTCTTACCTCAATCTATCAATCTTTTCATCTATCTATCTAAATGTATAATTATCCCTTTACAGGCGATGTCTTTGAGTGAGCGGGTATAATATTTTAGTTGTGTGTGTGTGTGTGTGTGTGTGTGTGTGTGTGTGTGTGTGTGTGGTAGTTTTCCTATCAGGCAACACGAGGTGCTGAATATGGCATATTGTGCTGACTGGCATTCCTCGCTGAGAAAGAGTGCGAATGTCACTTCGTCCAGGCCCTAGGTAATGACTATCATTTAACCTCTAGAATACCTATGTTTGTTTTATGATATTGTAGTGTCCTGACATCGCTCGGTCATACCCTGCTGGCGAACCTACGACAGGATGTAGCAATTAATTCAAGTCTGTTAATACATACAGTAGTAATCATTATAATGTTGTAGAGATATAATATTCATGACAATATTGTACAGATGTAATATTGTAGAAACATAACACATTGTAGTAATACATTGTACTGTATGTATAATGGAGTAAATACATCGTAATAAAACTGAATACAGAATATTGCATAATATGTTGTAATAATACAGTAGTACAAAATGTACAACAGATATATGCATACATTTATGCAATGGTAATACTGCTAGGTCGTACAACGTGTGAACGTATGTACGTTACTAGCTGTTATTTCGTAAAATTGAACACAGAATATTGTATAACATATTGTAGTGATATAGTAGCACAAATGTACATGTACAAGAGACACACGCATATAATTGTGCAATGGTGAAATTGCTAGGTCATTACATTACATATGATGTTATGCCTATAGTAATGCCTAATATTACCCTTAACTTGTATGATGATTCTGGTAATACAGAATTGTAGGAACATTGTAGTTACATTGTATGCATGTAATTGTTACATAATTGTATTATTTAATTTAAGTAATATTGTAATTGTTACAAAACTGTATTTTTATCTAATATTGTCATTGTTACATGATTGTATTGTTTTGTGCATAACTGTATTGTACTGTAATTGTTACATAATTGTTTTTAAAATCAATTTTGTAATTGTTACATAATTGTTTTTAAATCAATTTTGTAATTGTTACATAATTGTACTGTATTGTGCATAATTGTATTATATTGTGCATAATTGTTACATAATTGTATCTTAAATTCATATTGTAATTGCTACATAATTGTATTGTATTGTGCATAATTGTATTATACTGTAATTGTTACATAATTGTATCTTAAATTAATATTGTAATTGTTACATAATTGTACTGTATTGTGCATAATTGTATTGTACTGTAATTGTTACATAATTGTATTTTAGATTAAAGTAATTTTGTCATTGTTACCTAACTGCAGCAATAATAGAGTTTGTAGTTACATAATTGTAGGAACATAACTGCATTAATGCTATCGTTTGTAGTTATATAACTGTAGGAACATAATCACATTAATCCTGTAGTTAACTGTAGTAACTGCAGTAATATTACAGGTATTATAGTAATTATAGTAATATTGTAGTAATTGCAGTAATATTGTAGGTATTATACTAATTATAGTAATATTGTAGTAACTGCAGTAACATTGTAGGTACTGTAGTAACTGTAGTAATATTATACAATTACATTGTATGTTACATTGTATATTGCGATATAATTGTGTGCACATGCTTATAATTACATAATAATAACAAAATAGCAATGTGCAGCAATGATCTGTATTATGAATCAGTCATCTAACACTTGTTGTAGAAATATTACACAGTATGTATGTTCCCTAATCGTTTCCTACCAAAAAACAATCTGTTAATTAGCTAATCCAGTTATGCTGCGGTCGATGATAGTGATGATGCTCATTACAACTGGCTTGTGGAGAACAATAAATTTGCTCGTATCACTTATAGAGGAATTTATGCTGTATTGTGGCATTTCTAGCATCGGTTGCGCTTATTTTTGTTTCTTTGTTATGCGATCTTAATTTTTGTATGTATTGATTTTCTCTAGTTTGTTTTAACTTTTTTTTTTTTTGTTCGCTTATTCGGTGGTGCATAATTGCTGGCTAAATTCCTTGGGACCCTTTTTAAGGCTTAGTTATGTTGCACAGTTATTACTGAAAATGATAGTATATAACCATATATTCTTTAATATATATATATATATATATATATATATATATATATATATATATATATATATATACAATGTGTACAACATTAACTATATACAATCACTTGTTCGTTTGTACCTCTTGTGGACAATGTATGTGTCAGCAATGTGAGGAAATCTTTGTCATCGCAACTGTGTGAATGAGGATGTTCATTCTTGCTAACGGCATCATGTTGGCCATTTTTTTCCCTTATTTTTCTTTTTGCTTCTTCTGGTTTTCCTTGTAAATTACTCTCTCTGGTCCCACTAGATAGCGTTAATTAATAACTGTTAATTACAGTTCTTTTAATCGCGCATTGAGTTACTGTGATAGTATTTTTAATATATCACTTTGTAGATGTAATATTGTCTAGCTGTATGTATAAAACACTTATTTTATATATGAATGCTACAGTAAATAAAAAAGTATATACAGTATATAATTGTTATTGTTGGTGCAAGTACTTAGCAATTGACTAAATGTAAGTAATTGAAGCAGATATATGTACGTAAGTTGTAACTATAAAGCACGTTTTATATGTTTGTGCAGAATGTTTTGCCTGTCACTGTGGCTCTCACTGTGTATTGTATAAATGAAGTAACTATTTAACTCACTGATTTACCGTGGTGTGAACGGTGTAAGAGGTGGTGAGTGGTGTTGTCATTCATGGGTTGATTGACGTGTTGTGGTTTTCTCAGCAAAACGCTACCACAGTGATTTCTCACTCTGGTTGCTATGGTGAGTAAATGAGAACGGTGAGTAATAATGAGTAAATAACGATGAGTAATGATGCGTGGTGAGGGCTCTGGTATTTTCTGCCGTCGTCTGACCTGTTCACCCCTGCATCAGCGTGGTTGTTGTGGAGATGAAGGGTGGTTGTAGAGAAGGGTGGGGTCAGGTGGGGGTTGATGTGGTAGTGGGTTGTGAGTTAACTCTCGTTCTTTGTTTGCTTGTTTTTTTTTTCTTAATTTATTCACCGTCCTTATTGTGATTTACTTGTTGTTTGCTGAAGACTGCCGCTTATTGTAAGTGCGTGTAGAAGATTATAGAGATGTCTCGTAGACATGTTACTTGTGGTAAGTCGTAGAGCTTGATTTCCTCACTCGTAACTAGTTCTTCTTACTGTTTACTTGCTTGTGCTTATTTGATTGTAGAAGTGTAGACTTCTTGAGATGCTTGTGGTTTCTTTTATAACGTATAATTGTAATGTCTTTATGTATGGTGCGAACTTGTAGCTGATCTTGATTGCATCTCACCTGCCTGTAGTTTACTTGCAGAATCTAGAATGTTTTGTTTTGATTGTAGCGTTCTTTCTTAAATTATTTGTTTTCTCTCTTGATAATGTTGACGCAACTGTAGGCTCGAAGACTTAAAGGCTCGTAAACTCGTAGACTCGTAAGAGTGGTTCGTACGTTCCCGGCCACCAAATTAAAATATCGGACTTTTAATTGATTAAATCGTAGTCGTAGCTGAGCTGTAGTAGACCCTGATTTAATTTGTAGGAGATAACCTCAGTTCAATTGCAGTCGGTGACAGGAGAAGATAAAGATGAGTCTGTGGTTGATTGTAATTTTATTTCATCAAGGGGATATCTCAAAATTTACACTAAGTTAACTTCGTAAGCCTGACCTCTTTTATAACACCACTGTACATCTCTCCCGAGTCTAGACCCCGTCTCCTTCTCGTTCCTAATACCTTCACGCTTCTTACTCCTCCAGCCTCCTAACTCCTTCTCCTCTTTCCTTCCGTATATAGGAACTTCCTTCACGTGGCTTACATTGTTGTCGAATGTTTTACAAGCCCATGTGTGTGTGTGTGTGTGTGTGTGTGTGTGTGTGTGTGTGTGTGTGTGTGTGTGTGTGTGTGTGTGTGTGTGGTAGCTTTCCTATCAGGCATCACGAGGTGCTGAATATGGCATATTGTGCTGACTGGCATTCCTCGCTGAGAAAGAGTGCGAATGTCACTTCGTCCAGGCCCTAGGTAATGACTTTCATTTAACCTCTAGAATACCTATGTATGTTTTATGATATTGTAGTGTCCTGACATCGCTCGGTCATACCCTGCTGGCGAACCTACGACAGGATGTAGCAATTAATTCTAGTCTGTTAATACATACAGTAGTAATCATTATAATGTTGTAGAGATATAATATTCATGACAATATTGTACAGATATAATATTGTAGAAACATAACACATTGTAGTAATACATTGTACTGTATGTGTAATGGAGTAAATACATCGTAATAAAATTGAATACAGAATATTGCATAATATGTTGTAATAATGCAGTGGTACAAAATGTTCAACAGATATATGCATACATTTATGCAATGGTAATACTGCTAGGTCGTACAACGTATGAACGTATGTACGTTACTAGCTGTTATTTCGTAAAATTGAACATAGAATATTGTATAACATATTGTAGTGATATAGTAGCACAAATGTACATGTACAAGAGACACACGCATATAATTGTGCAATGGTGAAATTGCTAGGTCATTACATTACATATGATGTTATGCCTATAGTAATGCCTAATATTACCCTTAACTTGTATGATGATTCTGGTAACACAGAATTGTAGGAACATTGTAGTTACATTGTATGCATGTAATTGTTACATAATTGTATTATTTAATTTAAGTAATATTGTAATTGTTATATAACTTTATTTTTAACTAATATTGTCATAGTTACATGATTGTATTGTATTGTGCATAATTGTATTGTACTGTAATTGTTACATAATTGTTTTTAAATCAATTTTGTAATTGTTACATAATTGTTTTTAAATCAATTTTGTAATTGTTACATAATTGTACTGTATTGTGCATAATTGTATTGTATTGTGCATAATTGTTACATAATTGTATCTTAAATTCATATTGTAATTGCTACATAATTGTATTGTATTGTGCATAATTGTATTGTACTGTAATTGTTACATAATTGTATCTTAAATTAATATTGTAATTGTTACATAATTGTACAGTATTGTGCATAATTGTATTGTACTGTAATTGTTACATAATTGTATTTTAGATTAAAGTAATTTTGTCATTGTTACCTAACTGCAGCAATAATAGCGTTTGTAGTTACATAATTGTAGGAACATAACTGCATTAATGCTATCGTTTGTAGTTATATAACTGTAGGAACATAATCACATTAATCCTGTAGTTAACTGTAGTAACTGCAGTAATATTACAGGTATTATAGTAATTATAGTAATATTGTAGTAATTGCAGTAATATTGTAGGTATTATACTAATTATAGTAATATTGCAGTAACTGCAGTAATATTGTAGGTACTGTAGTAACTGCAGTAATACTATACAATTACATTGTATGTTACATTGTATATGGCGATATAATTGTGTGCACATGCTTATAATTACATAATAATAACAAAATAGCAATGTGCAGCAATGATCTGTATTATGAATCAGTCATCTAACACTTGTTGTAGTAATATTACACAGTATGTATGTTCCCTAATCGTTTCCTACCAAAAAACAATCTGTTAATTAGCTAATCCAGTTATGCTGCGGTCGATGATAGTGATGATGCTCATTACAACTGGCTTGTGGAGAACAATAAATTTGCTCGTATCACTTATAGAGGAATTTATGCTGTATTGTGGCATTTCTAGCATCGGTTGCGCTTATTTTTGTTTCTTTGTTATGCGATCTTAATTTTTGTATGTATTGATTTTCTCTAGTTTGTTTTAACTTTTTTTTTTTTTTGTTCGCTTATTCGGTGGTGCATAATTGCTGGCTAAATTCCTTGGGACCCTTTTTAAGGCTTAGTTATGTTGCACAGTTATTACTGAAAATGATAGTATATAACCATATATTCTTTAATATATATATATATATATATATATATATATATATATATATATATATATATATATATATATATATATATATATATATATATATACAATGTGTACAACATTAACTATATACAATCACTTGTTCGTTTGTACCTCTTGTGGACAATGTATGTGTCAGCAATGTGAGGAAATCTTTGTCATCGCAACTGTGTGAATGAGGATGTTCATTCTTGCTAACGGCATCATGTTGGCCATTTTTTTCCCTTATTTTTTCTTTTTGCTTCTTCTGGTTTTCCTTGTAAATTACTTTCTCTGGTCCCACTAGATAGCGTTAATTAATAACAGTTAATTACAGTTCTCTTAATCGCGCATTGAGTTACTGTGATAGTATTTTTAATATATCACTTTGTAGATGTAATATTGTCTAGCTGTATGTATAAAACACTTATTTTATATATGAATGCTATAGTAAATAAAAAAGTATATACAGTATATAATTGTTATTGTTGGTGCAAGTACTTAGCAATTGACTAAATGTAAGTAATTGAAGCAGATATATGTACGTAAGTTGTAACTATAAAGCACGTTTTATATGTTTGTGCAGAATGTTTTACCTGTCACTGTGGCTCTCACTGTGTATTGTATAAATGAAGTAACTATTTAACTCACTGATTTACCGTGGTGTGAACGGTGTAAGAGATGGTGAGTGGTGTTGTCATTCATGGGTTGATTGACGTGTTGTGGTTTTCTCAGCAAAACGCTACCACAGTGATTTCTCACTCTGGTTGCTATGGTGAGTAAATGAGAACGGTGAGTAATAATGAGTAAATAACGATGAGTAATGATGCGTGGTGAGGGCTCTGGTATTTTCTGCCGTCGTCTGACCTGTTCACCCCTGCATCAGCGTGGTTGTTGTGGAGATGAAGGGTGGTTGTAGAGAAGGGTGGGGTCAGGTGGGGGTTGATGTGGTAGTGGGTTGTGAGTTAACTCTCGTTCTTTGTTTGCTTGTTCTTTTTTTCTTAATTTATTCACCGTCCTTTCTTATTGTGATTTACTTGTTGTTTGCTGAAGACTGCCGCTTATTGTAAGTGCGTGTAGAAGATTATAGAGATGTCTCGTAGACATGTTAATTGTGGTAAGTCGTAGAGCTTGATTTCCTCACTCGTAACTAGTTCTTCTTACTGTTTACTTGCTTGTGGTTATTTGATTGTAGAAGTGTAGACTTCTTGAGATGCTTGTGGTTTCTTTTATAACGTATAATTGTAGTGTCTTTATGTATGGTGCGAACTTGTAGCTGATCTTGATTGCATCTCACCTGCCTGTAGTTTACTTGCAGAATCTAGAATGTTTTGTTTTGATTGTAGCGTTCTTTCTTAAATTATTTGTTTTCTCTCTTGATAATGTTGACGCAACTGTAGGCTCGAAGACTTGAAGGCTCGTAAACTAGTAGACTCGTAAGAGTGGTTCGTACGTTCGCGGCCACCAAATTAAAATATCGGACTTTTAATTGATTAAATCGTAGTCGTAGCTGAGCTGTAGTAGACCCTGATTTAATTTGTAGGAGATAACCTCAGTTCACTTGTAGTCGGTGACAGGAGAAGATAAAGATGAGTCTGTGGTTGATTGTAATTTTATTTCATCAAGGGGATATCTCAAAATTTACACTAAGTTAACTTCGTAAGCCTGACCTCTTTTATAACACCACTGTACATCTCTCCCGAGTCTAGACCCCTTCTCCTTCTCGTTCCTAATACCTTCTCGCTTCTTACTCCTCCAGCCTCCTAACTCCTTCTCCTCTTTCCTTCCGTATATAAGAACTTCCGTCACGTGGCTTACACTGTTGTCGAATGTTTTACAAGCCCATGTGTGTGTGTGTGTGTGTGTGTGTGTGTGTGTGTGTGTGTGTGTGTGTGTGTGTGTGTGGTAGCTTTCCTATCAGGCATCACGAGGTGCTGAATATGGCATATTGTGCTGACTGGCATTCCTCGCTGAGAAAGAGTGCGAATGTCACATCCTCCAGGCCCTAGGTAATGACTTTCATTTAACCTCTTGAATACCTATGTATGTTTTATGATATTGTAGAGTCCTGACACATCATCATCAGCATCAGCATTATCGACTTTTGCCATTTATACCTCATTTTCTTTCTTTCCCCTTTCCTTAATTGCTTCTGCATTTCACGTTTGTTTCATTCTTGTTTTCCTATTCTTTTATCAAATTATCCATCTCATTGTGCCTTTCTTACTTTTATGCCCATTTTCTCTCTTTTCACCTTTCTTTTCCCATTTCATTCCTTCTGTAATTTTCTGCTTTCACTGTTTCCTCTCTTGTTTCTTGTTACTTTTCTTCCTTTTTCTTCACTATATTACAGCAATAACGCAACAAGGGAAGTAGAAGCCAAGATGAAGTAAGGTCGAGCGGCCTGGGACTCAAATAAAGGTGCCTGGAGTTCGACCCAAGAAAGAGTTATGGTTCCTTTTTTTTTTTTTTTTTTTTTTTTCTTTTCTTGTTTATAGACTTTTTCTTATTCTTTTCTTTTTCGCCTATACTCCTTAGATATTTCATCCCATCCACTCGTTGTAGTAACAAAGGAGAGACACACACACAAAAAATGTTTTCATAATAATGCATCTAGAACTTTTTCTCTTCTTTTTTCTGTTTTTTTCTCTCAATGCTATTTTTACTTTACTTTCTCCTTTCTGTTTACAATTCGTTGATATTTTCCTTTTTAACTCTGACTTTCCTCTTCCTTTCATTTCCGTCTTATTCGTACTGTTCCTTTCTCATTTCCTTTCATCTTCACAGCGTTACTTTCTTTCGTCCTTCCTTCATTGTCCACTATATTACAGCATCACAAGCTACCGGACGGGACGAGATGAAGTATGGTTATCATCATCAGTACTAGGCTGTTGTATATCGCCTACATCACCACCGCCAACATCACCAGCATTACTCATCACCACTACACCATTATCATCATCATCATAATCATCAATAGCCATACAATTAACATCTCACCAATCCTAATCTATATCAGTTTAATCATTTTCACCACCCAAACCATCGTCATCATCATCATCATCATCACCTCCGTTATCCTCATCAGCTTCTTAGATCTGGGCATTATATTGCTTCACCACAAGCTGCAAGAGAGGTAGGAGGCGAGATGAAGTAAGGTGAAGTGGCCTGAGACTCGACTACACCTTAATCGGATTCAAACCTTCACCCCGGATCGAACCCCTTTTTCTTTATATCCCTGTTTTTTCGTTCTCATTTTCATTCCTCCTTTCTCTCTCGTTATCCTTTTCTCTATTCCATTCTTGTTATTTACATATGTCTCTCCTCGCCTTAATTTTTTTAATAATTAGACCTATATTTTCCTCTTCTGTTCTAATTATTATTCTTTTTTTTTTTTTTTTTTTTTACCCACTCTTATTGTGCATACTTTCCCTTTCTTAGTTATTTGACAGCAATAGGACAGCAGGAGAAGCAGGAGTCAAGGAGGAGTAAGGTTGAGTGGCCTGAGAATCTAACAAAAGTAAACTGTGTTCGACCTGTAATCTTGGCGGATTCCTTTTATTTTCATTTTGTGTCTTGTTTTTCTTTACTAGTTTTTCTTCTCTTTTTCCACTGGCGCTACTATTGTTTCCTATTGTATTTCCCATTCTGTCACTTTTGGTTCTTATCTGCTACATACAGGCATCACTTGTTGCAAGAGATTTAGAATCCTTTATAAGTATGAAGCAAAGCTTCTGTTATATTACATCACATGCTGCAAGAGATTTAGGATCCGTTATAAGTACGAAACAAAGCCACTATTATATTACATCACAAGCTGCAAGAGAGATAGGATCCTTTATAAGGACGACCCGAAGCCACTATTATAATACATCATAAGCTACAAGAGAGGTAGGAGGCGGGATGAAGTAAGCCCAACACACCTGCCACTCTACTACAGGTGTATTCAACTTACTTTTTTTTTCATGCAATTATTTTTTTTTACTTTTTTTCCTGTACATATTTTCCTTTCCCTCCTTTTCACTCTGCCTTTCTTAATTTCCCGTATTTTCTGTTGTTTTTTCATTAGTGTTCGTTTTCCATTTTTTTCTTTCGTAGCCTTTTTTGTGGTTTACCTTCTTCCTTTCTTTGTCACCTTGTGCTCTCGCATTTGCTTTCATTCTCCTGGTCATTCTTCATACTCTTCTTTCCTTGTCAATTTGGTCCTTTTCATTTTCTCTCTCTCGTCTTTCCACTATCGATGCTAGTATTTACATTAGTTTCTATCTTTTTTATATCTCACTACTAGAAGTAAAAGATGAATAGATCAACGAGCTGTTTTTAACAACGAAATAAAAAAAAAAAATCAGGAGGGAAGGAGGAGGATGCAAAATTGTAAGAATTATTTTTGTGAAGCCGTCAGAAGGGGCAGGAAGAATTTGAGTCAAGTGAGCTCAGAACATGTAGTATGAGTGAAATTGGTTTTAGTATAGCGAAGAACAGACTCGGCATGATTCGTACAGGAGCATTAAAGAGACGAGATTCACTGGTGGGTTGGCACCGATACCTTTTGCAGGCTTCCTCCTCCACTTTTCTCTGTTCCCTACCGTCTGTATGCCCTCTCCAGCTCACATCACCTACCCTCATACAACATTCTACCCAGTCCATTCATTATATCCTTGGTCATCCCCTCCCACTCTTCCCCTCCACCTCAATCATATGCACTCCTCTAGTCAGTAATTGACTCTCCATCCTCACGACGCGACCAAACCATCCCAGACTGTTTCTCTTTGCCCTTTTAATCACATCAGCATCAGTACCAAAAGACTTTACTGTACTTAAATATGAGAATATTTTGTAATTTTATATGTTCTTATTTGAAGAATTGTCTATTACAGATTTCAGACAAGATAATATTTACTGGATTTTTTAAAAGTCTATAAATGTCTGCATGTTTATTGTCTCCAACAATGATGTTTTTTTTTTCTTTTTCCTGCCGTTGTCCAGAGGATATTGAGGGCAGAGCCTTCATCTCTTGTCTCCTTTTTTCAAAGACATTGGTTATATCCTTATAATCAGTTGCTTCCCTAACAGATACCCTTGTTATGGGCCAACAGGCATCATGTTATTTGTACTTGCTGTGTGCTGCTACGTACTCCTGTATTGTGTCACAAGCAATAAAAGATGTAGCAGGCGTGATGAAGCTGGGTTATCATCAGAACTGACCTGCATCACCCTCATCAGTACCATCATACTCAGCATCACCATAAAGAGTAGGAGGCGTGATGTAGCAAGGTGGAGCGGCCTGCCACTCTACTACACCTGTATCCACTTAACACCTTAACCTTTTTGATTTTCTTTTTCATATTTATCCTCCGTAGTTACCTTTATTTCATTCATATCTTTTTTTCTGTCTTTTTACTGTTTTCTCTTTTCGTTCTCTTTTTAATTGTCTTTATTGTTACTTTCCTTAAAGTTTTAAATTATTTTCTTTTATTGCCCCTCTTGGTCGTTTACTTTTTTCCTCTCTCTCTCTCTCTCTCTCTCTCTCTCTCTCTCTCTCTCTCTCTCTGTCTTCCCTTTGTTTTAACTATATTACAGCCATAAAGTAACAAGACAAGTAGGAGCCAAGGTGAAGTAAGTTGGAACGGCCTGAGAAGCTAACAAAGGTTTCTCCAGGTCGACCGACGCTCTCCTAATTGGTTTCTTTTCCCTTTTCTCTTTTTTTTTTTTCGATTCCCCATTTTATTACTTTTCCATTTCCTTTCTCTGTCCTCTTTTCTTTTCTTTCTTTCGTTTTTCTTCTTTTCTCTCTTTCGTTTTTCTTCTTTTCTCTCTTTCTCGTTTCTCATTTCTTAATCCTTTCGCCTTGATTATCTTCTCTTCAACCTAGTCTCTTACAGTTTCTCTTTTCCATATCCTGCTATCTATCGTCTTTTTTACTCACATTTCTTCTTCCTTGTAGTCACCCACTCTTTTTTTTTTTTTTTCAGCCCAATTTTCTGTCTCTTTCCATTTCTTTTATTGATTTTCTTTCTTTTCCTGGTTCAATCTTTCAGCTTCTTCCTGTATTTCTCCATTGTTTTCCAGCATCACAAGCTACAGGAGAGGTAGGAGGCGAAATGAAGCATGATGGAGCGGCCTGGGACTCTACTACAGGTGTACCGAGTTCATGCCATCAGCTGAGATTCTCTCTCTCTCTCTCTCTCTCTCTCTCTCTCTCTCTCTCTCTCTCTCATATTCGTATCATTAGTATGTTCTCCAAGCCAACTCAGCAAAATGTAAGTTGATTCTCAGGCTGCCATGACTCACTCTGAACTGAATACAATCGTTTGGCGGCAGCTGGAACAGGATACTAGATCTGTGAAGAAAGTGACATAAAGAGAATATAACACAAGGACAGAAATATAGTAAGTGAGAGAGAGAAGGTACAATGCAGATAGTACAATAATGAATGCCAAATTAATATAAAGAGAGTATCATAAGGAAAGGTATAGTAAAGAGTGAGTACGACGAAAAGTATATGAACCATAATTAGTGAATGTATAGCAAAGTATGATGCATCAAGTATATTAAAGGAAGGATAATATGGAGAGAGTATGATAAGAGAAGGCTACAAGACAGGATGGAGAAGTAGTAAGCAAGAGGCGAAGAAGACTGAGATAGGTCTACTTCGAGCTGGACGTTCGGCTGCCGGGGTTCAGTCAATGAATCACTATTCTACCTATTATTATATATCAGTTTAATTCTATATTGGTGGTAGGTCGGAGCGGCCATCATCCACTCACTTGACGTACGGCGTACTTCTTCCTTCACCTGCCCTCTTCCCTTCCTATTTCTCCCATCTCTCCTGTCACTTTATTTTACGCTTCTTCCATTTTCAGGTGGCTTATATTGAGAGACAAGCCAAATACTCTCCTGTAAGCCAGGAAACCAACTACAACGCTGGGTGATAACCATAAAACCAACTCATTTGTGTTCCATATGTGTCAACTAGTGGGTTGGCGGAGGGTTAGAGCCCCTTCCTGTAACACAACTAACTCAAAGACAATGACCATCCTTTACGGGATTATAGGTAGATGTAAATATTATTTCTTTATGTATTTATCTTTGCAGTTCTATATTTCTTATTGTACCTATATTTATATACAGGTAGACATTAGGTGGGAAAGGTTAAATTTACCGCCTCAGTACTGACTCCTTTTTATCTACTTAAGGTCTCTCTCTCTCTCTCTCTCTCTCTCTCTCTCTCTCTCTCTCTCTCTCTCTCTCTCTCTCTCTCTCTCTCTCCATTCATCACTATATTATAGCAATAAAGCAACAAGACAAGTAGGAGCCAAGGTAAAGTAAGGTGGAGCGGCCTGAGATTCTAACAAAGGTTTCTCCAGTTCGACCTACTATTATGTTCGAGGCTTCTTTTTATTTTATCCATCCACTATTTTCTTACCTTCTAATATTCTTTCTCGTCTAGCTTTTTCTGTTCTTTGGTTCACTCTCTCCTTTCTCTCTGCCCCCATCCAAGTTTCTTAATCCTTTCGTCATTATTATTTTCTTTTTATCCCATTTTCTTATAATTTATCCTTTTCTTTTCCTATCATCTGTTTACCTTTACTTATATTTTGCTTCTTCCTTGTATTCATTCAATATTATTTCTCAGTCTCACTCTCTTTCTTCTCTTATTACTCTCATTCGCTTTCTCTCATTACAGTGCTCGTTTTGTTTCTGTCCTGCTTTTCATATATTTTTATCTACATCTTCTTGTATATTTGTCTTTTGTTTTTTCATTGCTTTTCCTCTCTTCTCCTTTTAGGTTATCTTTACTAATTTTCTTTCCATCTTTCTATCTTCCTCCATTAGCGTGTCATTACTTACCGTCGAGGCAGGAGGCAAGATGAAGTAAGGTGGAGCGGCCTGGGACTCTAGTACAGGTGATCCGAGTTAACACCTGCACCATTTGTGATTCATTTTCTTATTTTCTTTTCTTTTCTTTCTATCCCTCTCCTTTACTTCACGTGTTACTTCATTCCCGTTCTTCTTTCTTCCAGTTTTCTCAGTTTACTTCTATGTTTCCTCTTTCTTCCTCCTGTCATGTCCTTTCTGTTTCCCCTTTTCGCTTTTTCATTTCCATTCACTGTCTCTTCTTGTTCTTTGTTTCATTCCTTTTTGTCGTTTTTTACTCAGTCCGTATTTTTCTTTCTTTCTGCTGCATTTTTCACTATACAGTATTAAAGCAACAAGAGAAGTCGAAGTGAGTTAAAGGAACTTCCTGGGATTCTAATAAAGGCGTCTGGAGTCAGAACCTCAGCTCAGTCAGGGTTCCTTTTTGCTCTTCTTCCTCAGTTCCTTTATTTTTCATTCTCTTATCCTTAGTTCTTCCGTTTGGTCTCCGTCTCATGTTTTCATTCCCTTCGTCGATCTCCTTTTCTTTCCTTTTTCTCTTACTCATGGTCTTTCATATTTTTATTCCTTTCACCGTTGTTGTTTTTTTTATAATCATTCCCTTTTTTCTGTCTGCTGTATGTCTCACATTCTTTCTCGTTTATATTACTTGTTCAAATTTCCTTTCTGAATCTACTAATTCCATTTTCTGTTATTTCGCGGTTTCTCATTTCTCTCCTTCTTCACTTCTTTCTCTTCCTTCATAATCATACATCAGAAGCTACAAGAAATGCAGGAAGTGGGATGAAGTAACGTTATAACCGTCACTTATGACTTACTGTATATCATCATTATCATTACCACCACCAACAACAACAACAGGAACACAGCTCCTTTTTCCACCACTATGAAGATAATCATCATCAACATCATCAACAATCATCAATCACCAATCATCATCCATCATCATCCATCATCCATCATCATCCATCATCCATCATCATTTAGACAATTATCATTACCATCATGAACATTCACCTAAATCATCTTCACTATCACTAACGCCACCACACCACCGTAATCATCATCATCTTCATTACTACCACCAAAGTCAACTATACTGCATCAAAATCATAGCTACATTACAGCAATACAAGGTACAGAAGAGAGGTAGGATGCGAGTTAAAGTGTAGCGGCCTGGGACTCTACTACAGGTGTACTGATTTAACATCTTTACCATTTATACCTTATTTTTTACTCCCTCCCTTTCGTCTTTTCCTTCTCTTTTATTTCACACTTCCTTTCATTTCATCCTTCCATTCTCCCTTCTTTCTACATTTACAACTTTCTCCTTCTTCCTTTTTCTTTTGTCGTTTCAGTTCCTTTTCCTCCTTCCAATTTCCTTTCCATTATTTCCTGCTTTCTGTTTTATTTTTTTAATTTCCCTTCTTTATTCCCTTTGTCTTTCTCTCTCCTTCCAGTCATTAGTATAATATCGCAATGTAACAACAAGAAACATAGAAGCCGAGGTGAAGTAAGGTGGAGCGGCCTGTCACTCTGATAAAGGTGTCTCGAGTTCGACCCCTTCGTCTGGGACGGTTCCTTTATTTATATTTTTTTTATTTACATTCCTACATTTTTCTTATTATACTCTATAATCTCTGTTTCTTTCTTTTGTTCTTTCCTTTCTCCTTTCTTTCTGCTTTGAAATCTTTATTCCTTTCTCCTTTTTATATTCCTTTCACCCCATTTTCCTTTTTGCATTTTGCTTTCTATCGCCCATTCTTTGACATTTACTTTATTAATAATCTTTTTTTTTTCAATTTTACTATTTAAATCACACTTAATTTTCTTTATTTTATCTAATCTTTCTTTCCTTCCTTTATTTGAAGTTTTGTTTCATTCTTTTTTTCTCTCTATCTCTCTCTGTGCCTCAGCTGGCCTCTTTTTTACTTTTGTCCCTTCCCTTTTCTCTTTGCCATTTCTGTGTTATACTCTTATCGTTCTGCACATCATTTTTGTCCTGTTTCCTTTTTTACGCCTGATTTTCTTTTCTCACTTTCTTTCATATGATAACAATACCATAAACTATGAAATATAACAAAAAATGGAATACAGTACTAGTGGTTGTGTGACAAATTACAGGAATGAAGTACATACCAATTTTACGATGGTATCATCAACATGATCATGATCATCATCATAATGGACCGGTTGGCCAATGTTAGGCAGCTACTGTCAAAGGGTGTGGTAAGTCTGTCAGTATAAAACAAGGAAAAAGAATTAGTATAAAGTCTGATGAACCATAGCCGCACTTTTTTTTTTTCCCAGGGCCTACACCACTGATGGCAGGATTACTACAAATATGACGTAATCGTAGTGGAGGCTTTGATGTGTGACCAGCAGACCTAAAGGGATACGACAATTATAGAATTATGCAAAGATAATTCTCTTCCGTCCCTTGAGTTACATGACTTATTTCCTTGACATATTCATACTCTTGGAAGACTATTCTGTTCAGCTGGGAAAGCACACTTTTAATTAGTACAGGAGTAAATGAAAGTCACAACAATATTTTCAAGGTCAGTAAGTCTTTCTTCAGGTAAACAGAATCACATGAGGGTAGGAAGAATAGCATAAAAGGAGGCCATCATACTGAAGAGTTAAAGTGAGGTTTCAGTATAATCAGAACATAATAAAACACATACAAACATTACTTGGTACGTGGCTACTCTGGTCATTCTCTCACTCCGGCAGTAAATGAACCCCAGTGAAACTCTGAATCATGTCACTCACCCTCTAACCGTGGGAGACGATGCACGCAGCGGCAGTGTTGTGATGGATGTAAACAAGTAAAAAGATATACACAGGTTTCCCCATATTGTTGATATAAACAGAGGTCTATCTATCTATATACCTAGGCAGTTTCTCCTGTAACGGGGGGGTGGCCAAGACAGAATGACACAATCACCAACACACACACACACACACACACACACACACACACACACACACACACACACACACACATTTACTCGTGTCTTAGCCTCTAAGGGGAAAAGGGGGGATAAGGAGGCAAAATGTTTAATAACTCATTGACTGATACGATTTCTTTTAGTGGCACCAAATCGTCAGCAGTAGACTGTAAAAAAGAAATCCAGTTGTACCATTATTACAGGAGGAACTAACGACAATGCTTCATAACCGTTCGCTTTTAAGACGTCTCTCATCTGAATGAAATCGTCGTGTTTTAGCTTGAATAAAATGCTACCTCCTGGCGATGTTATTAAGCTTTGGGGAATCCTCTCGCAGTGAAGAGGAAAGTAAAGGCTATAATGAACGTGTCGAGTTTGAAACATCTCCCCAAAACTGAATAAAACAATCAGGAGGCAGCAAGAACGAAATATACAAGTCCAAAAATACTAGATGCAGGAGTTACAAGGCCCCTCGGTTAATGCCGTTGGTGTGTAGTGGTGTGGGAGGCTGGGTTTGTGTGGTGATAATTTCTCTGCTGTGCTGTGTGTTGTGAGGATGATAATGTGTACTGTGATGTGGTGTGGTGTGATGTTGTGTGGTGCGGTTTGATGTGGTGTGGTGTGGTGTGGTGTGGTGTGGTGTGGTGTGGTGTGGTTTGGTGTGGTGTGGTGTGGTGTGATGTGGTGTGGTTTGGCGTTTTTTTCACTCGTCTCTCAGGTCTACGGTAGTGCAACATCTGGCATCCAAAAATCGTCAGCTACAGACGGACAGAACCGCTGCCAGAGATGCTGCAGGCTCTATAAATACGTCATGGGAGTGAAGGGTCTAACCAAGGCCGTATCCAGGATTAACGTTCGAGAGAGAGAGAGAGAGAGAGAGAGAGAGAGAGAGAGTGTGTGTGTGTGTGTGTGTGTGTGTTTCTCTTGTGCTCATTTTTTTCGTTCTTTCTCCTTTTTTCCTCTTGCCTTCTCCTTTCTTTGATATTACTTTCTCTTCCATGTTATTTTCAACTGCTTTTATTTTTTGCTTTCTTCTTCCCATCTCAGATTCTCTGGCATTTACTTTATTGATCAACTCATTTTTCCTTCACCTGGTATTTCTTTGTTTGTATACTGATATGTTTCTCATTATTCCCATTCATCTTTCTCCTTCTTGCTTCTTTCTTCCTTCATCTATGTTATAATGATCCGATTTCTATAATGTTTGTTGGTTGGTTGTTTTCTCCGTTTGTTATCGTAACACAGCAAAAACGGCGCATTGTAGCGCAATCTTTGTTACAGGAAGGTACGCTAGAAAGTTAAAACTTGAAAGAAAAAACAATTTCCAGTCCAATCGGGCCACGGTTCCAGAGTTATGACTCATTTCCAGACGTTTGGGATTGGCGACCTGTAGCCGGATCACTTTCTGTATTGGCATTCAAGTTCCGTAATGTAGCAAAACAGGCACATCATGGCGCAATTTTTGTTTTAGCAGGGTGCAGTTATAATGCTCTATATTGAAGACGAAAACAATTCCCAGTCCTATCGGGCCACCAGTTCCCGAATTGTAATTCATTTCTGGCCTTTAAGCGAGTTTTATTACAGAAGCAAAAGCTATAAGAGGAAGGGAGTGAGCTGAAGTATGGTTGCCGTCATAAACACTGGCCTACATCATCATCATCACCATTATCCTCAGCATTACGAATATCATCTTAATCATCGTCATCATTATCCACCGCAGTCATTTATACCTCATTCTCGTTCTTTCCCCCATTATTTCGTTCTTTCTACTGTATACTTCACCTTTGTTTCATTCTTGTCTATCTAGTCACATTTCTTTCAAAGTTTCCATCTTTCTGTGTCTTTCCTAATATAATACTATTTTTTTTTTCACATTTCTTTCTCCTGGTCATTCCTCCTGTTTTTTTCCTCCTTCCATTGCTCCTGCTCTTTGTTTTTATTCTTTCCCTCTCCTTTATCTTCACTATTATACACCAGTAAAGCAACAAGGGAAGTAGAGGCCAAGGTGAAGTAAGGTGGAATGACATGAGACTCTAATAAAGGTGTCAAGAGTTCGATCCAACACGAACCGGTGCCTCTTTTTACATTCTTTCATTTTTTTTATCTTTATTCCTTCCCCTTGACTCCTTTTTTTTTTTTTTTTTTTTTAATCCCATTCTCTCGTTTTATGAAAAAAAAAAAGTAGACAAGAAAAATTAAAAGATTATTATTACAATTAATCAAATACTTTGTTCTTTTTCTTAAATTTTATATATTTTTTTAATGGTTCTTTTGTTTTATTTTGTCCTATCGTCCTTTCGTTCATAATTCCCTTATTAACTCAGACATTCTTTTTACTTTTATTTCCATATATGTCCTACTATTTCTTTTATTCTCTCATTTAGGTTCATCTTTACTGCGTTACTTTCTCTTACTCGTCCTTTCTTCATTGTCAACTATATTACAGCATCACAAGCTACCTGACAGGTAAGGGACGGGATGAAGTTAGTAAGGTTATCGTCATCAGTACTAAGCTATTGCACATCACCACATTTATCACCACCACCATCACTACTATCATCATCATCATTAATATCCTTAACTTTAACATAATACCAAAGACAATCTTTATAAGTTTCACCATCATCACCACCTACACATCATCATCTTCATCATCGTCACCATCATCACTGTCACCTTCACTACTAGCATCAGTTTCTTAGATCTGGACATTATATTGCAACATCACAAGCTACAAGAGAGATATGAAGCGAGGTGATGTAAGATGGAGCGGCCTGAGACTCGACTACACCTTAATCGGGTTCAAACCTTCACCCCAACATCCAGCCTCCTTACCTTCATTTCCCCCTTTTCTTCGTTCTCCTTTTCTTCCTTCCTTGGTTACCTTTTTCTTCATTTGTCTCTTGTTATTTACATATCTGTCTCTCCTTTCTCATTTTTTTTTTCAGTAATTATATTTTTCTCTCCAGTTTCATTTTTCATTTTTTTTTTTACCTTCTCTGTTTTACTCACTCCCATTACTCTTTCTTCCCCTTTTTGGGCTATTTAACAGCAATAAGGCAATTGCAGAAGTAGGAGTCAAGGTAACGTAGGGTTAAGCGGCCTGAGAATCCAACAAAAGCGTCTTGCGTTCGTCTGTAATCTTGATGGTTCCTCTTTCTTTCTTTTTTTTTTCATCCCATTTTCTTTTCTTTTTCCACTGAGATTCCCTTTCTTTTCTATTCTATCTTTCATTTTCTTTCGCCTTTTCTTTCTTCTCTACTATATTACAACATCACAGGCTGAAGACAGTTAGGACCCTTTATAAGTACGACCGAAAGCCATCATAATATTTCATCACAAGCTTCAAGAGAGTTAGGATCCTGTATAAATACGACCCAGTCACTACTGTATTACGTCACAAGCTGCAAGAGAAGTAGGATGCGAAAAAAAGGAAGCCCAACCCAGGTGTCACTCTACTACAGGTGTATTGAGTTCACAGATTTCATTTTTCCTGCTACAATTTTTTAATCCATTTTTCTGTGTTTCTTTTTCATCGTTTTTTTTCCTGTTTTACATTTCGTATTTTCCCATATTCTTTCGCGCGTTTTCTTTCTTGTTTGCTTTCCATATTTCTTCTTTCTCGTACTTTTTTATGGTTTACCTTCACCCTTTGTCACCCTTTCCTCTCGCCTTTTCTTTCTTCCCATCTTCTGGTCATTTTATTCTCTCTTCTTTCCTTACCCATTTGTTTGCTATTTCTCTTTACCTCTTGCTCTCTTCCCGTCTTTCCATATTTACTTCAGTTTTTCTTTTATTTCTTTATTGCGATATCCCATTTTTTCACACCCCGCTAACAGACGTAAATGACGAATAGATCTTTGGGTTTTTATTACGAACGACTCGAAAAATAGTCTGCAGGAAGGAAGGATATTCAAATAAAATTGTTAGTAAGATTTTTGTGAAGGCGTCAGAAGGAGCAGGAAGAATCTGGGTCAAGAGAGTTCAGAGCATTTAGTACGAATGAAATTATTCTTAGTTCAGCGAAAAACACACTTGGCATGATTCCGTACAGAAGCATAAAAGAGCAGAAATACAGAGGTTGCTGGAGTCAGTACCTTTTGTACGCCTTCTCCTCCATTTCGTCCTGTCCCCTACCGTTCCCATTCTCCAAGTCACATCACTTTCTCTCATACATTCTTCTACTTATTTCCTTTCATTTTATCCTTAGCCTTTCCTTGCCAGTCTCCCCTTTCACCTCAGTCACATACATTCCTCTAGTCAGTTTTTCGTTCTCCATCCTTTCCATGTGGTCAGACTATCTCCGACTGTTATTCTTAAACTCTTCAATCACATTAACATTAATATCAACACAAAATTTTGCTGTGTTTATATACGAAAAAATTCTGCGATTTTATAGGTTCCTATTTTCAGAATTATAGATCAGAGATTGTACACACGAAAAAATTTGCTGTTATTTTTTTCTATATGAAAAATATATGGTTGTTTTCACCAATATCATATCGTTATTTTTGTCTTTTTCCTGCCGTTATCCGGAGGGTGTGGGGTGAGAGGAGAGCCTTCGTCTCTTCTTTTTTCATACAAGTTGGTTATATCTTTAGAATCAGTTGCTTCCGCAACAGATAACCTCGTTATGGGCCAATAGGCCTCCTGTTATCTGTACTTGCTGTGTGCTGCTACGTACTCCAGTATTGTCTCACAAGCTATATAAGATGTAGGAGGCGTGATGAAGTTGGGTTATCATCAGAACTGACCTGCATCACCCTCATCAGTACCATCATACTCAGCATCACCATAAAGAGTAGGAGGCGTGATGTAGCAAGATGGAGTGGCCTGCCACTCTACTACACATGTACCCGTTTAACACCTTGACCTTCTAGTCTTTAGGCTCCTTCTTTATCTTGTTCTTTATCTCCTTCCTCTGTAGTTAACTCTGGTTTAGTCATGTTCTTCCTTCTCAGTTTCGGTTTTTCGCTTACTTCCTTCTATCTCAGTCCTTTCCTATTGCTGTCCTTTCTGTTTTTCATGTTCGTTATTTTTATTTTTCGTTTCAGTTTTTTACTTTTCTTTCCTCTCTCTCTCTCTCTCTCTCTCTCTCTCTCTCTCTCTCTCTCTCTCCCCACTACTTTGCCACAATAAAGCAACAGGACAAGTAGGAGCCAAGGTGAAGTAAGGTGGAGCGGCCTGAGATTCTAACAAAGGTTTCTCCAGTTCGACCCGTACTCTCTCCCAGGTTTCTCTTTGTTTCTATTATTTTTTTAATTTCCCCTTTTCATTACTTTTTAATTTTCCTTCTTTACCCTTTTTCTGTTCTTCATTGTTTCTTTCCTCTTTCTTGTGTTTCCCTTTCTTAATTGTTAGTTCTCTCTACTTTATTATCTTCCCTACATCCCAGTTTCTAATAATTTCTTTTCCATCTCCCGTGATCTATCCTTAACTTTCCTCACATTTTTCTTCTTCCTTATATTCATCCACTCATTTCTACGGTCTCATTTTCTTTCTCTTTCCATGTCTTTCATTCATTGTCTTTTTTCTTACCTGGTCCATTCTTTCAGCTTCTTCTTGTATTTGTCCATTATTTTCCAGCATCACAAGCTACAGGAGAGGTAGGAGGCGAGATGAAGCATGATGGAGCGGCCTGGGACTCTACTACAGGTGTACCGAGTTCATGCCATCAGCTGAGATTCTCTTTCTCTCTCTTAGCCTTTTCTTTCCTGATTCGAAATTTCTTTGAATTGTACTCTCTCTCTCTCTCTCTCTCTCTCTCTCTCTCTCCTTCCTTTCGTTACTATACTACAGTAATAAAGCAACAAGACATGTAGAAGCCAAGGTGAAGTAAGGTGGAGCGGCCTGAGATTCTAACGAAGGTTTCTTCAGTTCGACCTATATTCACATGAGCGCTTCTTTTTTTTTTTATCCATCCCACTTTTTTCTTTGTATTTCTAATTTTCCTCCCTTTGTCCTTTTCTCTGTTCTTTCGTTCATTGTTTCCTTTCTCACTGTCCCCATCCTAATTTCTTCAAAAATTCGCCTTCACTCTCTTCTCTTCATTCCAATCTCTTATAATTTCTCTTTTCCACCTCGTATTATCTTTTCTCCTTAACTTACACTGTTCTTCTTCACTGTATTCATCCTTTTTTTTTTTCAGTATCAATTTCTTTCTCTTCATTTTGTTTTTTTTCACTCGGTTTCTGTCATTGAAGTGCTCGTTTTTTTTTTCTTTCCTGTCGTTCGTATTTCTTTATCTAGTTTTTTCTTGCATATTTGTCTTTTCTTTTTTCATTGCTTTTCCCATCTTCTCCTTTTAGGTCACCTTTACTAATGTTCTTTCCCCCTTTGTGTGTCCATTACCGTGTCATAACCTACAGTAGAGGTAGGAGGCGAGATGAGGTAAGATGGAGCCGCCTGGGACTCTAGCACAGGTGGACCGAATAGACACCATATTATTTATCCTTCAAAATCATTTTTATTTCTACTTTTCATTCTTTCTCTCTCCTTTATTTGACGTGTTGCTTTATTCCCGTTCTTCTTTCTTCTTCTGTGGTGTGGTGTGGTGTAGTGTGGTGTGATGTTTTTTTTGTTTTTTTCACTCGACTCTCAGTTCTACGGTGCAGTTCCACGGCATCCAAAAATCGTCAGCTATAGATGGGCAGAACCTCTGGTAGATATGCTCCAGGCTGTACATCATAGGAGTGAAGGGTCTAAGCAAGGCCGTGTGCAGGATTAATGTTTGTGTGTGTGAATGTGTGTGTGTGTGTGTGTGTGTGTGTGTGTGTGTGTGTGTGTGTGTGTGTGTGTGTCTGTTTTAAGTTCATGTTTTTTTTTGTTCTTTCCCCTCTTTTTTTTATCGTTTCTTTTATCTTGTTTTCATTCCCCTCTCCTTTTCGCCTTTTCCCTACTATCTCCGATTCTCTGGCACTTACTTCACTGATAAACTCATTTTTCTTTTGTTTTGTATTTCTTTCTTTTCATTATGGGACACCGGTAAATCTATCTATCTGTCTATCTATGTATCTATTGCCAGGCGCCTCAATTCCGTACGGGGTGGCCACAAACAAATCGCCTCCACGTCGCCCTGTCCCCAGCCATTTCACTGCCCTGCTCCCAACTCACACACCCCTATCTCATATACCTCTCCACTCCAAAATCATCATCATCATTTTCCCCTATTTTTCTTTCTCTTTCGTCCTCCTTTTCTACCTCCATTATATTATATAAACACAGGCTATAAGAGATCGGAGGTGAAATGAAGTAAAATTACTCTCACCAACGCTGACCTTCATCATCGTCATCATCATCATCATCATCATTCTCAGCATCGCGAACATCATCTCACTTGCCTCATCATCATCATCATCATCATCATCATCGTTGCCCACCTACACCATTTCTACCTAATTATCTTTCTTTTCAGCCTTTCTCGTTCACATTCAGATATTTCACTTTTATTTCATTTTTTCTCCCAGTTCTGTTTAATATTCAAGCTTCCTTTGCCTTTCTTACTTTTTTGCCTTTTCCTTTCTTTTTTTTTTTTTTTACCTTCCTTTACCCATTTCATTTCTTGTCGTTTTTTTCTTTCATTATTCCCTCTCTTATTTTTTCCTGTTCCTCCTGTCTCCTTTTTCATCACTGTATTACAGCAATAAAGCAACAAAGACTGTGGTAGCCAAGGTGAAGTACAGCGGAGCGGTCTAGGACTCTAATTAAGGTGTCTCGAGTTTGAACCCGGATACACTGAAGATTCCTATTTTATACTTTTTTTTTCTTTCTTTTTCTTTCTTTCTTTGCCTATACTACTTATATTTTGGTCCTTCCTCTCGTTTTACTAAGAAAGGAGAGACACAAAAAGAAAATAAAGACTTGTGACTGTAATCAGACAAAACCTTTATTCTTGTCCTTTTTACTGTTATTTTTTTCACTGTTTGTTTAATTTGGCCTTTCCATCTCCTATTCGTTGATATTTTCATTATAAACTCTGACTTTCTTTTTCCATTTATTATCGTTTTGTTCCTAGTCTTTCTTTATTTCCCATTTCCTTTCATCTTTACTGCTTTACGTTCTGTCTTAGTTCCATCATTGGCCGCTATAGTACAGGATCACAAGCTACCAGGCAGGTAAGGAACGAGATGAAGTAAGGTTATCATCATCAGCACTAAGTTGCTGTATATCACCAACATCATCACCACAGCCATCACCAGCACTACACAACCACCACTACACCACCACCGCGACACCATTATCATCATCATCATCAACAGCAATAATATCCATACAATAAACGTCTCATCAAACTTAATCTATATCAGTTTAATCATCATCACCACCAACACCATCATCATCACTGTTATCATCATCATCAACATCACCTCCATTATCCTCATCAGCTTCTTAGATCTGGGCATCATATTGCATCGTCACAAGCTACAAGAGAGGTAGGGAGGCGAGGTGAAGTAAGGTGGAGCGGCCTGAGACTCGACTACACCTGAATCATGTTCAAACCTTCAACCCGTCATGGAACCCCTATTTCTTTATATCCCACTGTTTTTTTCGTTCTCCAGTTTCATTCTTCCTTCCTTGGTTACTTTATTCTTCATTTGTCTGTTGTTGTTCACATGTCTGTCTCTCCTTTCTCAATCTTTTTTCTGTAATTTTCCTCTTCTGTTCCAATTCTTCAGTCTTTTCTTACCTTCTCTGTTTTACCGACTCCTATTGTACTTTCTTGCCCTTTCTTAGTTATTTAACAGCAATAAGGCAAGAGGAGAAGTAAGAGTCAAGGAGAAGTATAAGTCAAGAAGAAGGAAGGTTGAGCTGCCTGAGAATCCAAAAAAGTGATTTGCGTTCGACCTGTAATCTTGGCGGTTTCTTTTTCTTTTAATTTTCGTCTTTACTAGTTTTTCTTTCCTTTTTCCACTGACGCTTCTTTTGGTTCATATTCTATTTTTCATTTTCTTTCACCTTTTCTTTCTTATATACTATATTACAAGCATCAGAAGCTGCAAGACAGTTAGGATCCTATATAAGTACGAAGCAAAGCTACTAATATATTGCATCACAAGCTGCAAGAGAGTTAGGATCCTTTATAAGTACGACCCAGCCACTAATATATTACGTCATAAGCTGCTAGAGAGGCAGGATGCGAGAAAAGTGAGCCCAACCCACCTGCCACTCCGAGTACTACAGGTGTGTTAAATTTACAGAGTCCTTTTTCTCGTGGAACTACTTTTTTTTTTTTTTTTTTTCTTTTCTCCTGTTCATATTTTCCTTTTCCCTCCTTTTTACTTTTTCGTAATTTCCCATATTTTCTGTTGTTTTTTCATTCGTGTTCGTTTTCCATATTTCTTCTTTCTCGTACTTTTTCTATGGTTTACCTTCTTCCTTTGTCACCCTTTCCTCTCGCCCTTTTTTCTTCCTTTCTTCTGGTCATTCTGCACTCTCTTCTTTCCTTGTCAATTTGGTCGTTTTCTTTTTTCTCCCTCTCTCGTTTTGCTACTTTCCCCTTATTCCACTACCTGTATTTACATCAGTTTTTCTTTTGTTTCTTTATTGTGATATCCCATTTTTTTAACCCTGCTAACAGACGTAAATGACGAATAGATCTAAGGGTTTTTATTACGAATGACTTGAAAAATAGTCTGCAGGAAGGAAGGATATTCAAATAAAATTGGTAGTAAGTTTTTTGTGAAGGCGTCAGAAGGAGCAGGAGAAATTTGAGTCAAGAGAGTTCATAGGATATAGTACGAATGAAATTATTCTTAGTATAGCGAAGAACACTTTGGCATGATTCCGTACAGAAGTATAAAAGAGACGAGATTCAGGGGTGGGTTGGCGCCAGTAACTTTTGTAGGCCTCCTCCTCCATTTCGCTCTGTTCCCTACCGTTTGGCTGCCCTTTCTCCAACTCACATCACCTTCTCTCATACATTTTTCTACTACGTCCTTTCATCTTACCCTTAATCTTTCCCTGCCAGCCTCCCCTTCCACCTCAGTCACATACTCTTCTAGTCAGTTTTTCATTCTCCATCCTCTTCACCTGGTCAAACTATCTCCGACTATTTTTCTTGCCGTTTTCAATCATATTAATATTAATACCAATACAAAACTTCTCTGTAATTATATATGAGAATATTGTGCTATTTTATAGGTTTCCATTTTCAGAATTATAGATCAGAAATTGTAGACAAGATAAAATTTGCTGTTATTTATTTATTTATTTTTTGTTTATCTATGAAAAATACATGGTTGTTCTCACCAACAATCTTATCGATATTTGTGTCTTTTTTCTGCTGTTATTTAGAGGGCATGTAGGGAGAGGGAGGAGAACCTTTGTCGCTTCTCTCCTTTTCTCATATGCGTTGGTTATATCAATAGAATCAGTTGCTTCCCTAACATACAAAATCGTTATTTGTCAATAGGCCTCCTGTTATCTGTACTTGCTGTGTGCTGCTACGCACTCCTGTATTGTCTCACAAGCTATAAAAGATGTAGGAGGCGTGATGAAGTTGGGTTATCATCAGAACTGACCTGCATCACCCTCATCAGTACCATCATACTCAGCATCACCATAAAGAGTAGGAGGCGTGATGTAGCAAGGTGGAGCAGCCTGCCACTCTGCTACACCTGTACCAACTTAACATCTTGACCCTTTAGTCTCTAGGTTCTTTATCCTGTTCTTTATCTCCTTCCTCTGTCGTTAACTTTGGTTTAGTCATGTCCTTCTTTCTCAGTTTCGGTTTTTCTCTTACTTCCTTTTCCTCCAGTCCTTTCTTTTTTTCCTCCTTTCTGTTGTTCATGTTCCTTATTTTTATTATTCCCTCCAGTTTTTTACTCTCTCTCTCTCTCTCTCTCTCTCTCTCTCTCTCTCTCTCTCTCTCTCTCCCCTTCTTCACTATATAACAGCAATAAAGCAAAAGGAGAACTAGGAGTCAAGGTGATGTAAGGTGGAGCGGCCTGAGAGTCTAACAAATGTTTCTACAGTTCGACCCATATGTTCCCATTGATTCCTTTTTATATTTATTTTTTCATTTACCCTTTTCATTACTTTTTAATTTTCCTTCTTTAGGCTTTTTCTGTTCTTCATTCTGTTTGTTTCTCCTTTCTTGTTTTTCCCTTTCTTTTTATTATCTTCTCTACATTCCAGTTTCTTATAATTTTTCTTTTCCATCTCCTATGGTCTATCCTCTTCTTTGCTCACATTTTTCTTCTTTGTATTCATTCACTTATTTCTTTCAGTCTCATTTTCTTTCTTTCATAATTTTTCCCATTCATTTTCTATCATTTCCTTCATCATTCTTTTCTGTATACAGTATGTCCATTATCTTCCAGCATGACAAGTAACAAGAAAGGTATGAGTCGGGATGAAACATGATGGAGCCGCCTGGGACTCTACTACAGGTGCACCGAGATCATGCCATCAACTGAGACTCTCTCTCTCTCTCTCTCTCTCTCTCTCTCTCTCTCTCTCTCATACTCGTGTCATTAGTATGTTCTCCAAGCCAGCGCAACAAAATCTAAGTCGATTCTCAGGTTGCCATGACTAACTCTGAAGTGAGTATAATCGATTGGCGGCAGCTTGAGCAGATAAACAGAGTACTATCCTACCTCCTATAATCAGTTTAGTTCTACGTTTGTGGTAGGTCGTTGCGACCTTCATCTACTCGCTTGATGGAGTGTAGCCAACGTCTTCCTTCACCTTCATCATCTTTTTTTTCTGTGTCTAGCATCCTCTCTTCATATTTCTCCCTTCTCTCCTGTCACTTTGTATTACACTTATTTCCTTTTCGTGTGGCTTATATTGAAAGACAAGCAAAATAGTTTCCAAAAAGCCAGGAAACAATTTTCAACGCTTGGTGGTAACCATATAACCAACCCATACGTGTTCCATACGTGCCAACAAGTGAGTTGAGGGAGGGTTAGGGCCCCTTCCCGTAAAAGAACTAACTCAAAGGCAAAGACCAGCCTTTACGAGATTATGGCGTAAGGCTATAGATAGATAGACTATTTCTTTATGTATTAATCTGTGTACTTCTATATCTCTTTTTCTACCTATATCTATATACAGGTAAACATTAGGCACGAGAGATTAAGTTTACCGCCTCAGTACCGACTCATTTTTTACCTATTTAAGGTCTCTCTCTCTCTCTCTCTCTCTCTCTCTCTCTCTCTCTCTCTCTCTCTCTCTCTCTCTCCTATATTACAGCAATAAAGCAACAAGAAAAGTAGAAGCCAAGGAGAAGTGAGGTGGAGCGGCCTGAGATTCTAACAAAGGTTTCTCTAGTTCGACCCACGCTGATCTCAAGGCTTCTTTTTATTTTTATTTTTTGTCCATAAACCCTTTTTTTAACTTCTAATTTTCTTTCTTTTCTCGCTTTTTCTGTTCTTTCGTTCACTCTTTCCTTTCTCTGTGTCCCCATCCTAGTTTCTTAATCTTTTAGTCTTTATTATTTTCTCTTTCACCCAGTTCCCTATAATTTCTTCCTTTATTCTCCCATTATCTATTCCTTGCTTACTCACAGTTTTCTTCATCGCTGTATTCATCTAATAATTTTTCTCAGTCTTCCTTTCTTTCCTCTCTTATTTCTTTTATTCGCTTTCTGTCATTGCAGTGCTTGTTTTCTTTCTTTCCTGCCTCTCGTATTTCTTTACCTACTTTTACCTGTATATTTGTCTTAATTTTTCATTACTTTTTCTTTTCTTTTTTCATTGCTTTTTCTGTCTTCTCATTTTAGGTTACCTTTACTAATTTTCTTTCCCCCGTCTATATTTCTCCATTACCGTGTCATAACCTACAGTGGAGGTAGGAGGCGAGATGAAGTATGGTGGAGCGGCCTGGGACTCTAGTACAGGTGAGCGCAGTTAACACCTTACCGTTTATGCCTTTATATATATATATATTCTTACATAGCCTATGATTTCATCATCCTTTGTGTAATTTTAACGCACAGTTGCTGCATGTTTGATCACGAGCGTGTTCTGCCTCAGGTCCCCCCTTCTACCGTTATAGTAGAGTAAGTCGACATCTCTGTTATACTTTGCGGGATTGTCATCTCTTTGTCCCCATGGCTTCATTTGCGCGTCCCTCTTACAAGTTGTATCAGGCTCTGCTGGCCCCTATATAATGAGCTTAATCTCTGCATCATTGCCACTTAGATCTGCTCCTCATTTTGTTCACATCTCTGTCCTCCCCTGTACAGATATTATTATTGTGAGTGCTCAAGAAGTCTCCAACCATCTAGCAGCTGTGTGTAATTTGAGTATAACCGTTGTTGCATTTTGTTCTTGTACTGTATAGCATAAGTTTAATTTGTAGGCCTAGTGAAGTTTGTAATTTATGTAGGGTTCTTTATGTCAGTCATTTTTGATAATAGTTTGTATCTGTAATTATTTATCTGGCATTCACTGAGTATTATCTGGTATCTCATTTTATCAGGGCTGACTTAGATAAATTTACTCTTGCTAATTTCGTGTTAATAGAGGCTATTGCAGTTAACCATATATTTAACCTGTTTATTTGCCATTACATTATCCTTATGAGTCCTGAATGTTTTGTTGTTAATTTAAGCATTAAACTTTAACTTGTAATTTTACCTAACTCTTTTGTTTTGAACCTGGAACTTTACGGGACAGTAGTGACTCTTCGTATTCTCACTTAAAGTGTACATTATCTTTCTCTGTTCCGTAACATAAATTTGGCGACCTCATATCAGGATATTCAGGATATTATCATAAGGATATTGTTTGATATTTTGTGACTGTGATATATTCATGATGGCTACTATTTCTACACTTGATGAAGCCAAAGATTTTTTGTCAAATGTGCAAACAGTGTGTGATATAGAAAACAGAACAAAGAATGAACTTAAGATTGTTGCTCAACAATTGGGAATTGTTGTTCGCTCTCATCAGTCTAAAGATCAAATTGTTGACATGATTAATGAAAGCTTGTTTAATGTAACTCCTCCAAATGAGCAAACGCAGATTGAATTAGCTAAGTTACAGCTAGCCCTGCAGGAGGCTCTCGTGTGAAGGAAGCTGAATTTCAAGCACGTGCTAAGGAGGCTGATGTTAAGGGAGGCAAATGCTCGTATTGAAGAGGCACAGGTACAGGCTCAGGCACAAATTGAACTTGCCAGGATTCAGGCAGACCATGAGTATCGCATGAAACAAGGTGGAACTGGATCATCTAGCTCTGATGATTTTGATGTGGCTAAAAATGTTAAACTTGTCCCTCCTTTTAATGAATCTGATTTAACAAAGTATTTTCAGTTGTTTGAGAGGGTAGCTACAGGTTTTAATTGGCCTAAGGAGTATTGGCCAGTACTCCTTCAAACTGTTCTCACCGGTAAAGCTCAAGTAACTTATGCATCTTTGCCTCAGGATCAATCTGATAATTATGATGTAGTTAAGAGCTTGATTCTTAAGGCCTATGAGCTTGTTCCTGAAGCTTATAGAGTAAAATTTAGGACAACTTACAAGCAAGATAAGCAATCCCATGTTGAGTATGCAAAAATCAAAGAAGATTTGTTAGAGCAGTGGTTAAATTCTAAGAATGTGGATTCTGATTTTGGTAAATTTAAGCAGATGATTTTGCTGGAGGACTTCAAAAGGTGTATTAGTAAAGATGTAAGCCTATATCTTGATGAGAAAAGAATAGATAATTTGTCTGATGCTGCAGTTTTAGCTGATGAGTATGTTCTCACTCACAAGAGATATTCTAGAGAAAAAGGGAAAGCTGAGAGTAAGTACGTTGCCTCTACTCAGAGTACAGGTAACAGGAAAGAGAATAAGGATGATGTTTCTCAGGAAGTAAATACCAGCTTCACCTCTAGATTTCAGAAAAGTAAATGTACTTATTGTAGTAAGCTTGGTCATACTACGGAGAGATGTTTCAGGAGACAGCGTGATGTGAACAAAAAGGAGTCTTTAAATATTCAGTCAATTGGTCTAGTGTCCACTCTTGAGAGTTCCCAGAATTCTTTAACTGAGTTAACTGAACCTGCTTTGAGGGGTAACTTAAATTCTCATGATGGAGCTCCTCTTTTGAGCAGTAACGTGGGTGACACTCTCAAGAGTTCATGTGCTAATTTCCTGTCTGATGGTTTTGTCAGTCCTCTGGACAGTAATGACAGGAAATCAGTTCAAATATATCGTGATACAGGTGCTTGCCAATCCCTTATGCTGACCAGTGTTCTAGGCTCTAATGTTAATTCCTCTGATGAAACTGTAATCTTACAAGGTGTAGGGAATAATTACTTCTCTGTTCCTCTGTGCAGAGTGAATTTAGAGTCTGGTTTTGTTAATGGTTCTGTTATGGTTGGGTTGGTTGAGACACTCCCAATGTCAGGTGTAACTTTCTTACTTGGAAATGATATTGGTGGAAGTCAAGTGTGTCCAGCTCCTCAGTTGTCTAGTGAGCCAGTGGCTGCGTCCCAGGATTGTGATGTCCCTGATGTGTTCCCTGCATGTGCTGTCACTAGGGCTAAGTCTAAAGTTACTGGTGATTTAGAGGATAATGATGATGATGATGTTATCCTAGCTGACACTTTTCTTGCTAATTTGGACCACTCACCAGATGAGGCAGTACCCCGTAGTGTTGATAATTTGTCTCGTCAAGAGTTGGTTGAGTTGCAGGTTGCTGACCCTGAGTTGAAAGGTCTAGCTAACTCTGCTTACAGTGAAGAAGAGTCAGCCGGTGCTTCTACTTGTTATTATGTAAAGTCAGGAGTACTTATGAGGAAGTGGAGACCCCCAACAGCATCAGCCGACTGTGAATGGGAGGTTGTACATCAAGTTGTCATCCCTCGTGTTTGTAGGCAGGATATCATTAGAGTGGCTCATGATTCCAGTTTGGCAGGACACCTTGGAGTGAGGAAGACTGTGGCACGCATTTTGAAACACTTCTACTGGCCAGGTATCTTCAGGGATGTTTCCTGGTATTGTAAGTCTTGTCACACCTGTCAAGTTGTGGGAAGTGTAATCAGACCGAAAAGGTTGCACCTCTAGTTCCCATTCCTCCTTTTGAGGCGCCTTTCACCCGTGTGTTGGTGGATATTGTGGGCCCTCTTCCTAAGACTTCTTCAGGATTTTCTTATGTGTTGACCATGATTGATATGGCTACTCGTTATCCTGAAGCCATTCCACTTAGAAATATCTCAGCAAAGAACGTGGTTAAGGAAATGCTACGGTTCTTCACAAAGTTTGGTCTGCCCAAGGAGGTACAGTCAGACCGGGGAAGTAATTTCATGTCAAACGTTTTCAAGCAGTCTCTGAAAGAGTTGGGCATCACCCAGATCACGTCTTCAGCTTACCATCCCCAGACCCAAGGAGCGTTGGAGAGATATCATCAAACACTCAAATCGATGCTCAAGAAATACTGTTTGGAACATCAGAAAGACTGGGATAAAGGTCTTCCATTCGTTGTGTTTGCTGCAAGAGAATCTCCAAATGAATCACTGGGCTTCTCACCTTTTGAACTACTGTTTGGCCATGAAGTAAGAGGACCCCTTAAGCTACTCAAGGAATGCTGGCTGTCGGAGGAAGATGACGTCAACCTGCTGGAGTATGTGATGAAGTTCAAAGAACGGCTGTCCACTGCTTTACAGCTGGCGAGAGAGAATTTAGGAGCTGCTCAGGAGAAGATGAAGACTTGGTATGATAAGAAGTCCAGGTTACGCCACTTTCAGCCAGGAGATCAGGTTTTGATTCTGCTACCAGTTCATGGGCAACCTCTTCAAGCCAAGTTTAGTGGCCCTTATTTCGTGGAGAAGAAACTCAGTGATGTCAGCTATGTCATCGCCACACCAGATCGTAGAAAGAGCAAGCAACTATGTCACATCAACATGCTAAAGTTATATCACAGGCGGGACGAAAATAATCCAGTCTGCACTGTAGCTGTTCCACCCGAGTCTGCAAGTGAAGCTCTCCCATGCAGTATGAGCCTGAGTGATAGTTTGGGGAAGAATCCTGATATCATGAATGATCTCCAGACTAAGCTTTCTCATCTACCTCCCAAGGAAAGGCAGGAGTTTTCGGCATTACTGCAGGAGTACCCGCAAGTGTTCCGTGCTACTCCAGGAAGAACCACTGTGTTGATGCATGATGTCGATGTTGGAGACGCAAAGCCAATTAAATTGCCTCCTTACCGTGTGAACCCAGTGAAAGTTCCTCTCATCCAGAAGGAGCTTGGCTACCTGTTGGACCACAAGATGATTGAGCCCTGTCAGAGCGAGTGGAGTTCTCCTGTCACTCTAGTCCCTAAGCCAGGTGGGTCACAGCGGCTTTGCATTGACTACAGACGTGTTAATCAGATAACTAAAACAGACACTTACCCTCTCCCTCGTGTGGAAGATTGCATAGACAAGATCGGAAAGGCTAGGTACATAAGTAAGTTTGATTTGTTAAAGGGATACTGGCAAGTACCTATGACTGAACGTGCTAGGGAGATCTCATGTTTTGTAACATTAGGAAAGATTTTTGCATGTTCTGTAATGCCATATACAGATTGTTTTAGAGTAATAAGAAAATTTCCTTTGTAAATTTCTTTTTTCTTTGTGGGGAGGTGTTACATAGCCTATGATTTCATCATCCTTTGTGTAATTTTAACGCACAGTTGCTGCATGTTTGATCACGAGCGTGTTCTGCCTCAGTCCCCCCCTTCTACCGTTATAGTAGAGTAAGTCGACATCTCTGTTATACTTTGCGGGATTGTCATCTCTCTGTCCCCATGGCTTCATTTGCGCGTCCCTCTTACAAGTTGTATCAAGCTCTGCCAGCCCCTATATAATGAGCTCAGTCTCTGCATCATTGCCACTTAGATCTGCTCCTCATTTTGTTCACATCTCTGTCCTCCCCTGTACAGATATTATTATTGTGAGTGCTCAAGAAATCTCCAAACATCTAGCAGCTGTGTGTAATTTGAGTATAACTGTTGCATTTTTTCTTGTACTGTATAGCATAAGTTTAATTTGTAGGCCTAGTGAAGTTTGTAATTAATGTAGGGTTCTTTATGTCAGTCATTTTTGATAATAGTTTGTATCTGTAATTATTTATCTGGCATTCACTGAGTATTATCTGGTATCTCATTTTATCAGGGCTGACTTAGATAAATTTACTCTTGCTAATTTCGTGTTAATAGAGGCTATTGCAGTTAACCATATATTTAACCTGTTTATTTGCCATTACATTATCCTTATGAGTCCTGAATGTTTTGTTGTTAATTTAAGCATTAAACTTTAACTTGTAATTTTACCTAACTCTTTTGTTTTGAACCTGGAACTTTACGGGACAGTAGTGACTCTTCGTATTCTCACTTAAAGTGTACATTATCTTTCTCTGTTCCGTAACATAAATTTGGCGACCTCATATCAGGATATTCAGGATATTATCATAAGGATATTGTTTGATATTTTGTGACTGTGATATATTCATGATGGCTACTATTTCTACACTTGATGAAGCCAAAGATTTTTTGTCAAATGTGCAAACAGTGTGTGATATAGAAAACAGAACAAAGAATGAACTTAAGCTTGTTGCTCAACAATTGGGAATTGTTGTTCGCTCTCATCATTCTAAAGATCAAATTGTTGACATGATTAATGAAAGCTTGTTTAATGTAACTCCTCCAAATGAGCAAACGCAGATTGAATTAGCTAAGTTACAGCTAGCACTGCAGGAGGCTCGTGTGAAGGAAGCTGAATTTCAAGCACGTGCTAAGGAGGCTGATGTTAAGGAGGCAAATGCTCGTATTGAAGAGGCACAGGTACAGGCTCAGGCACAAATTGAACTTGCTAGGATTCAGGCAGACCATGAGTATCGCATGAAACAAGGTGGAACTGGATCATCTAGCTCTGATGATTTTGATGTGGCTAAAAATGTTAAACTTGTCCCTCCTTTTAATGAATCTGATTTAACAAAGTATTTTCAGTTGTTTGAGAGGGTAGCTACAGGTTTTAATTGGCCTAAGGAGTATTGGCCAGTACTCCTTCAAACTGTTCTCACCGGTAAAGCTCAAGTAACTTATGCATCTTTGCCTCAGGATCAATGTGATAATTATGATGTAGTTAAGAGCTTGATTCTTAAGGCCTATGAGCTTGTTCCTGAAGCTTATAGAGTAAAATTTAGGACAACTTACAAGCAAGATAAGCAATCCCATGTTGAGTATGCAAAAATCAAAGAAGATTTGTTAGAGCAGTGGTTAAATTCTAAGAATGTGGATTCTGATTTTGGTAAATTTAAGCAGATGATTTTGCTGGAGGACTTCAAAAGGTGTATTAGTAAAGATGTAAGCCTATATCTTGATGAGAAAAGAATAGATAATTTGTCTGATGCTGCAGTTTTAGCTGATGAGTATGTTCTCACTCACAAGAGATATTCTAGAGAAAAAGGGAAAGCTGAGAGTAAGTACGTTGCCTCTACTCAGAGTACAGGTAACAGGAAAGAGAATAAGGATGATGTTTCTCAGGAAGTAAATACCAGCTTCACCTCTAGATTTCAGAAAAGTAAATGTACTTATTGTAGTAAGCTTGGTCATACTACGGAGAGATGTTTCAGGAGACAGCGTGATGTGAACAAAAAGGAGTCTTTAAATATTCAGTCAATTGGTCTAGTGTCCACTCTTGAGAGTTCCCAGAATTCTTTAACTGAGTTAACTGAACCTGCTTTGAGGGGTAACTTAAATTCTCATGATGGAGCTCCTCTTTTGAGCAGTAACGTGGGTGACACTCTCAAGAGTTCATGTGCTAATTTCCTGTCTGATGGTTTTGTCAGTCCTCTGGACAGTAATGACAGGAAATCAGTTCAAATATATCGTGATACAGGTGCTTGCCAATCCCTTATGCTGACCAGTGTTCTAGGCTCTAATGTTAATTCCTCTGATGAAACTGTAATCTTACAAGGTGTAGGGAATAATTACTTCTCTGTCCCTCTGTGCAGAGTGAATTTAGAGTCTGGTTTTGTTAATGGTTCCGTTATGGTTGGGTTGGTTGAGACACTCCCAATGTCAGGTGTAACTTTCTTACTTGGAAATGATATTGGTGGAAGTCAAGTGTGTCCAGCTCCTCAGTTGTCTAGTGAGCCAGTGGCTGCGTCCCAGGATTGTGATGTCCCTGATGTGTTCCCTGCATGTGCTGTCACTAGGGCTAAGTCTAAAGTTACTGGTGATTTAGAGGATAATGATGATGATGATGTTATCCTAGCTGACACTTTTCTTGCTAATTTGGACCACTCACCAGATGAGGCAGTACCCCGTAGTGTTGATAATTTGTCTCGTCAAGAGTTGGTTGAGTTGCAGGTTGCTGACCCTGAGTTGAAAGGTCTAGCTAACTCTGCTTACAGTGAAGAAGAGTCAGCCGGTGCTTCTACTTGTTATTATGTAAAGTCAGGAGTACTTATGAGGAAGTGGAGACCCCCAACAGCATCAGCCGACTGTGAATGGGAGGTTGTACATCAAGTTGTCATCCCTCGTGTTTGTAGGCAGGATATCATTCGAGTGGCTCATGATTCCAGTTTGGCAGGACACCTTGGAGTGAGGAAGACTGTGGCACGCATTTTGAAACACTTCTACTGGCCAGGTATCTTCAGGGATGTTTCCTGGTATTGTAAGTCTTGTCACACCTGTCAAGTTGTGGGGAAGTGTAATCAGACCGAAAAGGTTGCACCTCTAGTTCCCATTCCTCCTTTTGAGGCGCCTTTCACCCGTGTGTTGGTGGATATTGTGGGCCCTCTTCCTAAGACTTCTTCAGGATTTTCTTATGTGTTGACCATGATTGATATGGCTACTCGTTATCCTGAAGCCATTCCACTTAGAAATATCTCAGCAAAGAACGTGGTTAAGGAAATGCTAGGGTTCTTCACAAAGTTTGGTCTGCCCAAGGAGGTACAGTCAGACCGGGAAGTAATTTCATGTCAAACGTTTTCAAGCAGTCTCTGAAAGAGTTGGGCATCACCCAGATCACGTCTTCAGCTTACCATCCCCAGACCCAAGGAGCGTTGGAGAGATATCATCAAACACTCAAATCGATGCTCAAGAAATACTGTTTGGAACATCAGAAAGACTGGGATAAAGGTCTTCCATTCGTTGTGTTTGCTGCAAGAGAATCTCCAAATGAATCACTGGGCTTCTCACCTTTTGAACTACTGTTTGGCCATGAAGTAAGAGGACCCCTTAAGCTACTCAAGGAATGCTGGCTGTCGGAGGAAGATGACGTCAACCTGCTGGAGTATGTGATGAAGTTCAAAGAACGGCTGTCCACTGCTTTACAGCTGGCGAGAGAGAATTTAGGAGCTGCTCAGGAGAAGATGAAGACTTGGTATGATAAGAAGTCCAGGTTACGCCACTTTCAGCCAGGAGATCAGGTTTTGATTCTGCTACCAGTTCATGGGCAACCTCTTCAAGCCAAGTTTAGTGGTCCTTATTTCGTGGAGAAGAAACTCAGTGATGTCAGCTATGTCATCGCCACACCAGATCGTAGAAAGAGCAAGCAACTATGTCACATCAACATGCTAAAGTTATATCACAGGCGGGACGAAAATAATCCAGTCTGCACTGTAGCTGTTCCACCCGAGTCTGCAAGTGAAGCTCTCCCATGCAGTATGAGCCTGAGTGATAGTTTGGGGAAGAATCCTGATATCATGAATGATCTCCAGACTAAGCTTTCTCATCTACCTCCCAAGGAAAGGCAGGAGTTTTCGGCATTACTGCAGGAGTACCCGCAAGTGTTCCGTGCCACTCCAGGAAGAACCACTGTGTTGATGCATGATGTCGATGTTGGAGACGCAAAGCCAATTAAATTGCCTCCTTACCGTGTGAACCCAGTGAAAGTTCCTCTCATCCAGAAGGAGCTTGGCTACCTGTTGGACCACAAGATGATTGAGCCCTGTCAGAGCGAGTGGAGTTCTCCTGTCACTCTAGTCCCTAAGCCAGGTGGGTCACAGAGGCTTTGCATTGACTACAGACGTGTTAATCAGATAACTAAAACAGACACTTACCCTCTCCCTCGTGTGGAAGATTGCATAGACAAGATCGGAAAGGCTAGGTACATAAGTAAGTTTGATTTGTTAAAGGGATACTGGCAAGTACCTATGACTGAACGTGCTAGGGAGATCTCATGTTTTGTAACATTAGGAAAGACCTTTGCATGTTCTGTAATGCCATGTACAGATTGTTTTAGAGTAATAAGAAATTTCCTTTGTAAATTTCTTTTTCTTTGTGGGGAGGTGTTACATAGCCTATGATTTCATCATCCTTTGTGTAATTTTAACGCACAGTTGCTGCATGTTTGATCACGAGCGTGTTCTGCCTCAGTCCCCCCTTCTACCGTTATAGTAGAGTAAGTCGACATCTCTGTTATACTTTGCGGGATTTTCAGCTCTCTGTCCCCATGGCTTCATTTGCGCGTCCCTCTTACAAGTTGTATCAGGCTCTGCTGGCCCCTATATAATGAGCTCAGTCTCTGCATCATTGCCACTTAGATCTGCTCCTCATTTTGTTCACATCTCTGTCCTCCCCTGTACAGATATTATTATTGTGAGTGCTCAAGAAATCTCCAAACATCTAGCAGCTGTGTGTAATTTGAGTATAACTGTTGTTGCATTTTTTCTTGTACTGTATAGCATAAGTTTAATTTGTAGGCCTAGTGAAGTTTTTGTAATTAATGTAGGGTTCTTTATGTCAGTCATTTTTGATAATAGTTTGTATCTGTAATTATTTATCTGGCATTCACTGAGTATTATCTGGTATCTCATTTTATCAGGGCTGACTTAGATAAATTTACTCTTGCTAATTTCGTGTTAATAGAGGCTATTGCAGTTAACCATATATTTAACCTGTTTATTTGCCATTACATTATCCTTATGAGTCCTGAATGTTTTGTTGTTAATTTAAGCATTAAACTTTAACTTGTAATTTTACCTAACTCTTTTGTTTTGAACCTGGAACTTTACGGGACAGTAGTGACTCTTTAGCATTCTCACTTAAAGTGTACATTATCTTTCTCTGTTCCGTAACATAAATTTGGCGACCTCATATCAGGATATTCAGGATATTATCATAAGGATATTGTTTGATATTTTGTGACTGTGATATATTCATGATGGCTACTATTTCTACACTTGATGAAGCCAAAGATTTTTTGTCAAATGTGCAAACAGTGTGTGATATAGAAAACAGAACAAAGAATGAACTTAAGCTTGTTGCTCAACAATTGGGAATTGTTGTTCGCTCTCATCATTCTAAAGATCAAATTGTTGACATGATTAATGAAAGCTTGTTTAATGTAACTCCTCCAAATGAGCAAACGCAGATTGAATTAGCTAAGTTACAGCTAGCCCTGCAGGAGGCTCGTGTGAAGGAAGCTGAATTTCAGCACGTGCTAAGAGCTGATGTTAAGGAGGCAAATGCTCGTATTGAAGAGGCACAGGTACAGGCTCAGGCACAAGTTGAACTTGCTAGGATTCAGGCAGACCATGAGTATCGCATGAAACAAGGTGGAACTGGATCATCTAGCTCTGATGATTTTGATGTGGCTAAAAATGTTAAACTTGTCCCTCCTTTTAATGAATCTGATTTAACAAAGTATTTTCAGTTGTTTGAGAGGGTAGCTACAGGTTTTAATTGGCCTAAGGAGTATTGGCCAGTACTCCTTCAAACTGTTCTCACCGGTAAAGCTCAAGTAACTTATGCATCTTTGCCTCAGGATCAATCTGATAATTATGATGTAGTTAAGAGCTTGATTCTTAAGGCCTATGAGCTTGTTCCTGAAGCTTATAGAGTAAAATTTAGGACAACTTATAAGCAAGATAAGCAATCCCATGTTGAGTATGCAAAAATCAAAGAAGATTTGTTAGAGCAGTGGTTAAATTCTAAGAATGTGGATTCTGATTTTGGTAAATTTAAGCAGATGATTTTGCTGGAGGACTTCAAAAGGTGTATTAGTAAAGATGTAAGCCTCTATCTTGATGAGAAAAGAATAGATAATTTGTCTGATGCTGCAGTTTTAGCTGATGAGTATGTTCTCACTCACAAGAGATATTCTAGAGAAAAAGGGAAAGCTGAGAGTAAGTACGTTGCCTCTACTCAGAGTACAGGTAACAGGAAAGAGAATAAGGATGATGTTTCTCAGGAAGTAAATACCAGCTTCACCTCTAGATTTCAGAAAAGTAAATGTACTTATTGTAGTAAGCTTGGTCATACTACGGAGAGATGTTTCAGGAGACAGCGTGATGTGAACAAAAAGGAGTCTTTAAATATTCAGTCAATTGGTCTAGTGTCCACTCTTGAGAGTTCCCAGAATTCTTTAACTGAGTTAACTGAACCTGCTTTGAGGGGTAACTTAAATTCTCATGATGGAGCTCCTCTTTTGAGCAGTAACGTGGGTGACACTCTCAAGAGTTCATGTGCTAATTTCCTGTCTGATGGTTTTGTCAGTCCTCTGGACAGTAATGACAGGAAATCAGTTCAAATATATCGTGATACAGGTGCTTGCCAATCCCTTATGCTGACCAGTGTTCTAGGCTCTAATGTTAATTCCTCTGATGAAACTGTAATCTTACAAGGTGTAGGGAATAATTACTTCTCTGTTCCTCTGTGCAGAGTGAATTTAGAGTCTGGTTTTGTTAATGGTTCCGTTATGGTTGGGTTGGTGGAGACACTCCCAATGTCAGGTGTAACTTTCTTACTTGGAAATGATATTGGTGGAAGTCAAGTGTGTCCAGCTCCTCAGTTGTCTAGTGAGCCAGTGGCTGCGTCCCAGGATTGTGATGTCCCTGATGTGTTCCCTGCATGTGCTGTCACTAGGGCTAAGTCTAAAGTTACTGGTGATTTAGAGGATAATGATGATGATGATGTTATCCTAGCTGACACTTTTCTTGCTAATTTGGACCACTCACCAGATGAGGCAGTACCCCGTAGTGTTGATAATTTGTCTCGTCAAGAGTTGGTTGAGTTGCAGGTTGCTGACCCTGAGTTGAAAGGTCTAGCTAACTCTGCTTACAGTGAAGAAGAGTCAGCCGGTGCTTCTACTTGTTATTATGTAAAGTCAGGAGTACTTATGAGGAAGTGGAGACCCCCAACAGCATCAGCCGACTGTGAATGGGAGGTTGTACATCAAGTTGTCATCCCTCGTGTTTGTAGGCAGGATATCATTCGAGTGGCTCATGATTCCAGTTTGGCAGGACACCTTGGAGTGAGGAAGACTGTGGCACGCATTTTGAAACACTTCTACTGGCCAGGTATCTTCAGGGATGTTTCCTGGTATTGTAAGTCTTGTCACACCTGTCAAGTTGTGGGGAAGTGTAATCAGACCGAAAAGGTTGCACCTCTAGTTCCCATTCCTCCTTTTGAGGCGCCTTTCACCCGTGTGTTGGTGGATATTGTGGGCCCTCTTCCTAAGACTTCTTCAGGATTTTCTTATGTGTTGACCATGATTGACATGGCTACTCGTTATCCTGAAGCCATTCCACTTAGAAATATCTCAGCAAAGAACGTGGTTAAGGAAATGCTAGGGTTCTTCACAAAGTTTGGTCTGCCCAAGGAGGTACAGTCAGACCGGGGAAGTAATTTCATGTCAAACGTTTTCAAGCAGTCTCTGAAAGAGTTGGGCATCTCCCAGATCACGTCTTCAGCTTACCATCCCCAGACCCAAGGAGCGTTGGAGAGATATCATCAAACACTCAAATCGATGCTCAAGAAATACTGTTTGGAACATCAGAAAGACTGGGATAAAGGTCTTCCATTCGTTGTGTTTGCTGCAAGAGAATCTCCAAATGAATCACTGGGCTTCTCACCTTTTGAACTACTGTTTGGCCATGAAGTAAGAGGACCCCTTAAGCTACTCAAGGAATGCTGGCTGTCGGAGGAAGATGACGTCAACCTGCTGGAGTATGTGATGAAGTTCAAAGAACGGCTGTCCACTGCTTTACAGCTGGCGAGAGAGAATTTAGGAGCTGCTCAGGAGAAGATGAAGACTTGGTATGATAAGAAGTCCAGGTTACGCCACTTTCAGCCAGGAGATCAGGTTTTGATTCTGCTACCAGTTCATGGGCAACCTCTTCAAGCCAAGTTTAGTGGTCCTTATTTCGTGGAGAAGAAACTCAGTGATGTCAGCTATGTCATCGCCACACCAGATCGTAGAAAGAGCAAGCAACTATGTCACATCAACATGCTAAAGTTATATCACAGGCGGGACGAAAATAATCCAGTCTGCACTGTAGCTGTTCCACCCGAGTCTGCAAGTGAAGCTCTCCCATGCAGTATGAGCCTGAGTGATAGTTTGGGGAAGAATCCTGATATCATGAATGATCTCCAGACTAAGCTTTCTCATCTACCTCCTAAGGAAAGGCAGGAGTTTTCGGCATTACTGCAGGAGTACCCGCAAGTGTTCCGTGCCACTCCAGGAAGAACCACTGTGTTGATGCATGATGTCGATGTTGGAGACGCAAAGCCAATTAAATTGCCTCCTTACCGTGTGAACCCAGTGAAAGTTCCTCTCATCCAGAAGGAGCTTGGCTACCTGTTGGACCACAAGATGATTGAGCCCTGTCAGAGCGAGTGGAGTTCTCCTGTCACTCTAGTCCCTAAGCCAGGTGGGTCACAGAGGCTTTGCATTGACTACAGACGTGTTAATCAGATAACTAAAACAGACACTTACCCTCTCCCTCGTGTGGAAGATTGCATAGACAAGATCGGAAAGGCTAGGTACATAAGTAAGTTTGATTTGTTAAAGGGATACTGGCAAGTACCTATGACTGAACGTGCTAGGGAGATCTCATGTTTTGTAACATTAGGAAAGACATTTCAATGTACTGTAATGACATGAACATATTGTTTTAGAGTAATAAGAAAATTTCCTTTGTAAATTTCTTTTTTTCTTTGTGGGGAGGTGTTACATAGCCTATGATTTCATCATCCTTTGTGTAATTTTAACGCACAGTTGCTGCATGTTTGATCACGAGCGTGTTCTGCCTCAGGTCCCCCCTTCTACCGTTATAGTAGAGTAAGTCGACATCTCTGTTATACTTTGCGGGATTGTCATCTCTTTGTCCCCATGGCTTCATTTGCGCGTCCCTCTTACAAGTTGTATCAGGCTCTGCTGGCCCCTATATAATGAGCTTAATCTCTGCATCATTGCCACTTAGATCTGCTCCTCATTTTGTTCACATCTCTGTCCTCCCCTGTACAGATATTATTATTGTGAGTGCTCAAGAACTCTCCAACCATCTAGCAGCTGTGTGTAATTTGAGTATAACCGTTGTTGCATTTTGTTCTTGTACTGTATAGCATAAGTTTAATTTGTGGGCCTAGTGAAGTTTTTGTAATTCATGTAAGGATCTTTATGTCAGTCATTTTTGATAATAGTTTGTATCTGTAATTATTTATCTGGCATTCACTGAGTATTATCTGGTATCTCATTTCATCAGGGCTGACTTAGATAAATTTACTCTTGCTAATTTCGTGTTAATAGAGGCTATTGTAGTTAACCATATATTTAACCTGTTTATTTGCCATTACATTATCCTTATGAGTCCTGAATGTTTTGTTGTTAATTTAAGCATTAAACTTTAACTTGTAATTTTACCTAACTCTTTTGTTTTGAACCTGGAACTTTACGGGACAGTAGTGACTCTTCGTATTCTCACTTAAAGTGTACATTATCTTTCTCTGTTCCGTAACATAAATTTGGCGACCTCATATCAGGATATTCAGGATATTATCATAAGGATATTGTTTGATATTTTGTGACTGTGATATATTCATGATGGCTACTATTTCTACACTTGATGAAGCCAAAGATTTTTTGTCAAATGTGCAAACAGTGTGTGATATAGAAAACAGAACAAAGAATGAACTTAAGCTTGTTGCTCAACAATTGGGATTTGTTGTTCGCTCTCATCAGTCTAAAGATCAAATTGTTGCCATGATTAATGAAAGCTTGTTTAATGTAACTCCTCCAAATGAGGAAACGCAGATTGAATTAGCTAAGTTACAGCTAGCCCTGCAGGAGGCTCGTGTGAAGGAAGCTGAATTTCAAGCACGTGCTAAGGAGGCTGATGTTAAGGAGGCAAATGCTCGTATTGAAGAGGCACAGGTACAGGCTCAGGCACAAATTGAACTTGCCAGGATTCAGGCAGACCATGAGTATCGCATGAAACAATGTGGAACTGGATCATCAAGCTCTGATGATTTTGATGTGGCTAAAAATGTTAAACTTGTCCCTCCTTTTAATGAATCTGATTTAACAAAGTATTTTCAGTTGTTTGAGAGGGTAGCTACAGGTTTTAATTGGCCTAAGGAGTATTGGCCAGTACTCCTTCAAACTGTTCTCACCGGTAAAGCTCAAGTAACTTATGCATCTTTGCCTCAGGATCAATCTGATAATTATGATGTAGTTAAGAGCTTGATTCTTAAGGCCTATGAGCTTGTTCCTGAAGCTTATAGAGTAAAATTTAGGACAACTTACAAGCAAGATAAGCAATCCCATGTTGAGTATGCAAAAATCAAAGAAGATTTGTTAGAGCAGTGGTTAAATTCTAAGAATGTGGATTCTGATTTTGACAAATTTAAGCAGATGATTTTGCTGGAGGACTTCAAAAGGTGTATTTATAAAGATGTAAGCCTCATATCTTGATGAGAAAAGAATAGATAATTTGTCTGATGCTGCAGTTTTAGCTGATGAGTATGTTCTCACTCACAAGAGATATTCTAGAGAAAAAGGGAAAGCTGAGAGTAAGTACGTTGCCTCTACTCAGAGTACAGGTAACAGGAAAGAGAATAAGGATGATGTTTCTCAGGAAGTAAATACCAGCTTCACCTCTAGATTTCAGAAAAGTAAATGTACTTATTGTAGTAAGCTTGGTCATACTACGGAGAGATGTTTCAGGAGACAGCGTGATGTGAACAAAAAGGAGTCTTTAAATATTCAGTCAATTGGTCTAGTGTCCACTCTTGAGAGTTCCCAGAATTCTTTAACTGAGTTAACTGAACCTGCTCTGAGGGGTAACTTAAATTCTCATGATGGAGCTCCTCTTTTGAGCAGTAACGTGGGTGACACTCTCAAGAGTTCATGTGCTAATTTCCTGTCTGATGGTTTTGTCAGTCCTCTGGACAGTAATGACAGGAAATCAGTTCATATATATCGTGATACAGGTGCTTGCCAATCCCTTATGCTGACCAGTGTTCTAGGCTCTAATGTTAATTCCTCTGATGAAACTGTAATCTTACAAGGTGTAGGGAATAATTACTTCTCTGTTCCTCTGTGCAGAGTGAATTTAGAGTCTGGTTTTGTTAATGGTTCTGTTATGGTTGGGTTGGTTGAGACACTCCCAATGTCAGGTGTAACTTTCTTACTTGGAAATGATATTGGTGGAAGTCAAGTGTGTCCAGCTCCTCAGTTGTCTAGTGAGCCAGTGGCTGCGGCCCAGGATTGTGATGTCCCTGATGTGTTCCCTGCATGTGCTGTCACTAGGGCTAAGTCTAAAGTTACTGGTGATTTAGAGGATGATGATGATGATGATGTTATCCAAGCTGACACTTTTCTTGCTAATTTGGACCATTCACCAGATGAGGCAGTACCCCGTAGTGTTGATAATTTGTCTCGTCAAGAGTTGGTTGAGTTGCAGGTTGCTGACCCTGAGTTGAAAGGTCTAGCTAACTCTGCTTACAGTGAAGAAGAGTCAGCCGGTGCTTCTACTTGTTATTATGTAAAGTCAGGAGTACTTATGAGGAAGTGGAGACCCCCAACAGCATTAGCCGACTGTGAATGGGAGGTTGTACATCAAGTTGTCATCCCTCGTGTTTGTAGGCAGGATATCATTCGAGTGGCTCATGATTCCAGTTTGGCAGGACACCTTGGAGTGAGGAAGACTGTGGCACGCATTTTGAAACACTTCTACTGGCCAGGTATCTTCAGGGATGTTTCCTGGTATTGTAAATCTTGTCACACCTGTCAAGTTGTGGGGAAGTGTAATCAGACCGAAAAGGTTGCACCTCTAGTTCCCATTCCTCCTTTTGAGGCGCCTTTCACCCGTGTGTTGGTGGATATTGTGGGCCCTCTTCCTAAGACTTCTTCAGGATTTTCTTATGTGTTGACCATGATTGACATGGCTACTCGTTATCCTGAAGCCATTCCACTTAGAAACATCTCAGCAAAGAACGTGGTTAAGGAAATGCTACGGTTCTTCACAAAGTTTGGTCTGCCCAAGGAGGTACAGTCAGACCGGGGAAGTAATTTCATGTCAAACGTTTTCAAGCAGTCTCTGAAAGAGTTGGGCATCTCCTAGATCACGTCTTCAGCTTACCATCCCCAGACCCAAGGAGCGTTGGAGAGATATCATCAAACACTCAAATCGATGCTCAAGAAATACTGTTTGGAACATCAGAAAGACTGGGATAAAGGTCTTCCATTCGTTGTGTTTGCTGCAAGAGAATCTCCAAATGAATCACTGGGCTTCTCACCTTTTGAACTACTGTTTGGCCATGAAGTAAGAGGACCCCTTAAGCTACTCAAGGAATGCTGGCTGTCGGAGGAAGATGACGTCAACCTGCTGGAGTATGTGATGAAGTTCAAAGAACGGCTGTCCACTGCTTTACAGCTGGCGAGAGAGAATTTAGGAGCTGCTCAGGAGAAGATGAAGACTTGGTATGATAAGAAGTCCAGGTTACGCCACTTTCAGCCAGGAGATCAGGTTTTGATTCTGCTAACAGTTCATGGGCAACCTCTTCAAGCCAAGTTTAGTGGTCCTTATTTCGTGGAGAAGAAACTCAGTGATGTCAGCTGTGTCATCGCCACACCAGATCGTAGAAAGAGCAAGCAACTGTGTCACATCAACATGCTAAAGTTATATCACAGGCGGGACGAAAATAATCCAGTCTGCACTGTAGCTGTTCCACCCGAGTCTGCAAGTGAAGTTCTCCCATGCAGCATGAGCCTGAGTGATAGTTTGGGGAAGAATCCTGATATCATGAATGATCTCCAGACTAAGCTTTCTCATCTACCTCCTAAGGAAAGGCAGGAGTTTTCGGCATTACTGCAGGAGTACCCGCAAGTGTTCCGTGCCACTCCAGGAAGAACCACTGTGTTGATGCATGATGTCGATGTTGGAGACGCAAAGCCAATTAAATTGCCTCCTTACCGTGTGAACCCAGTGAAAGTTCCTCTCATCCAGAAGGAGCTTGGCTACCTGTTGGACCACAAGATGATTGAGCCCTGTCAGAGCGAGTGGAGTTCTCCTGTCACTCTAGTCCCTAAGCCAGGTGGGTCACAGCGGCTTTGCATTGACTACAGACGTGTTAATCAGATAACTAGAACAGACACTTACCCTCTCCCTCGTGTGGAAGATTGCATAGACAAGATCGGAAAGGCTAGGTACATAAGTAAGTTTGATTTGTTAAAGGGATACTGGCAAGTACCTATGACTGAACGTGCTAGGGAGATCTCATTTTTTGTAACATTAGGAAAGACCTTTGGATGGTCTGTAATGCCATGTACAGATTGTTTTAGAGTAATAAGAAATTTCCTTTGTAAATTTCTTTTTTCTTTGTGGGGAGGTGTTACATAGCCTATGATTTCATCATCCTTTGTGTAATTTTAACGCACAGTTGCTGCATGTTTGATCACGAGCGTGTTCTGCCTCAGGTCCCCCCTTCTACCGTTATAGTAGAGTAAGTCGACATCTCTGTTATACTTTGCGGGATTGTCATCTCTTTGTCCCCATGGCTTCATTTGCGCGTCCCTCTTACAAGTTGTATCAGGCTCTGCTGGCCCCTATATAATGAGCTTAATCTCTGCATCATTGCCACTTAGATCTGCTCCTCATTTTGTTCACATCTCTGTCCTCCCCTGTACAGATATTATTATTGTGAGTGCTCAAGAAGTCTCCAACCATCTAGCAGCTGTGTGTAATTTGAGTATAACCGTTGTTGCATTTTGTTCTTGTACTGTATAGCATAAGTTTAATTTGTAGGCCTAGTGAAGTTTGTAATTTATGTAGGGTTCTTTATGTCAGTCATTTTTGATAATAGTTTGTATCTGTAATTATTTATCTGGCATTCACTGAGTATTATCTGGTATCTCATTTTATCAGGGCTGACTTAGATAAATTTACTCTTGCTAATTTCGTGTTAATAGAGGCTATTGCAGTTAACCATATATTTAACCTGTTTATTTGCCATTACATTATCCTTATGAGTCCTGAATGTTTTGTTGTTAATTTAAGCATTAAACTTTAACTTGCAATTTTACCTAACTCTTTTGTTTTGAACCTGGAACTTTACGGGACAGTAGTGACTCTTCGTATTCTCACTTAAAGTGTACATTATCTTTCTCTGTTCCGTAACAATATATATATATATATATATATATATATATATATATATATATATATATATATATATATATATATATATATATATATATATATATATATATTCTTTCCTTCTCGTCCTCGTCTATTTCATGTGTTCCTTCATACTCGTTCTTCTTTCTTCCAGTTTTCTCAATTTACTTCTGTTTCCTCTTTCTTGCTCTTGTCATGTCCTTTCTTTTTTTTCCCTTTTGCATTTTCATATCCATTCACTGTCTCTTCGCGTTCTTTCATTGTTTTTTCTCGTTTTCTTACTCACTCCGTTGCTTTATTCCTTTCTGCTTTCTTTCTCACTTTATTACAACAATTAAACAACAAGAGAATTAACAGTGATGTTGTGGGAACGTCCTGGGATTCTAATAAAGGCGTCTCGAGTCAGAACTTCATCTCAGTCACGGTTCCATTTTACTTTTCTTCCTCCTTACCTTGATTTTTCGTTCTCCTGTCCTTACTTTTTTCCGTTTGGTCTCCTTCGTCTCTTGTTTTCATTCCCTCGTCATCTCCTTTTATTTCCTTTTTTTTTTTGTACTCGTGCTTTTCATATGTTATATTCCTTTTCCCTTATTTTTTATATAATCTTTCATCTTGTACTGTCTCCTGTGTCTCCCGTTCTTTCGTATTTTAATTAAATTCTCATATTTGCTTTCAGAATATAGCCATTAATTTATTTTTCTGGTATGTTGCGATTTCTCATTTCTTTTTTCATTTCTTCATTTTTCTTCCTGTTTCCTCTCTCCATAACAATATATCAGAACCTACAAGAAATGGACGAAATGAGATGAAGTAACCTTATCAACATCAGTTATGACTTGCTCTATATCATGATTATCATCACAACCACCATCACTACCATCACCACCAACAACAACAACACAACTCCCGTTTCCACCACGATAAACATCATCATCATCATCATCATTATTTACACAATTATCATTACCATAATGAAAATTCACCTCAATTATCTTCACCAATACTTACACCACCACCACTACCACAGTCATCATCATCATAGTCACGATCATTACCACCATCAAAGTCATGTATATTACATGAAAATCATCACTATATTACAGCATCAGGGTACAAGAGGTAGGAGGCGAGATAAAGTAGAGTATAACAGCCTGGGACTTTACTACAGGTGTACTGATTTAATATCCTTACCATTTATACCTTAGTCTCTCCGATTCATCCTTTCCTTCTCCTTTATTTCACGCTTCCCTTTATTTCATCCTCCTTTTCTTCCTTCTTTCTACATTTTCCATTTTCTTTCTCCATCTTCCTTTTTGTCATTTCAGGTCTTTTTCCTTCTTCCAATTTCCTTTCTATTAATTCCTGCATTTTTGCTTTATTACTTTCACCTTTTCCCCTTTATTCCCCTTGAGTTTCTCCCTCTGCTTCCTTTCTTCCCTATATTACCGCGATTCAACAACAAGAGACGCAGGAGCCGAGATGATGTAAGGTGGAGCGCCCTTGGACTATGATAAAGGTGTCCGGAGGTCGATCCTTTCCTCAACGGTTCCTATATTTATATCTTTTTTATTTCCCTTCCCACATTTTTCTCAGTATGCTCTATAATTCTGTTTTCTTTTCTTTTGTTCTCTCCTTTCTCCTCTTTCTGCTTTCAACTCTTTATTCCTTTCTTCGCTTTATATTCCTTTCTTCCCCTGCTCCTTTTTGCTTTATGTTTTCTGCCGTCCATTCTTTGTCATTAACTTTATTAATTCTCATTTCTGTCAGTTTAACTATTCAAAACGCGATTTATATTATTTTATCTTTTTCTTCTCCGTCTTTTTTTGAAGTTTTGTTTCATTCTTCTTTTTCCTCTCTGTCTCTGTCTCAGCCGGCCCCTTTTTTACTTTAGTTTCCTTCCTTTTCTTTTTATCATTTCTGTACTGAATTCTTCAGTCGTTCTTCACATTATTTTTGTCACATTTCTTTCTCTTTCGCCTCTTCTTTGTTTCCTTCAGTCTTAACCATATGATACTAAAATAAACTATGGAATAATATAAAATATGGAATGCAGTTTGTGTGACGATTTTAAGGAATGAAGTACATACCAATTTTACGATGGTATCATCATCATCATCATGATCATCAACATCATAATGGACCGGTTGGCCAATGTTAGGCAGCTACTGTCAAAGGGTGTGGTAAGTCTGTGAGTATAAAACAAGGAAAATAAAGAATTAATCCAATGTCTGATGAACCATAGCCGCATTTTCTTTCTTTTTCCAAGGGCTACAGTACTGATGGCAGGATTACTACAAATACGACGTAATCGTAGTGGAGGCTTTGATGTGTGACCAGCAGACCTAAAGGGATACGATAATTATAACATTATTCAAAGATATTTCCTTTCAGTCCCTTGAGTTAGATGACTTATTTCCTTGACATACTCTTACTCCTGCAAGACGATTGTATTATGCTGGGAAAGACATTTTTTGTTTTGTTTTAGTAAGGGCGTAAATGAATACCAGAACAAAATTTTCAATGCCAGTAAGTCTTTCGTAGGCTAAATAAAATCACGTGAGATACTTTTTTTTTTGGGGGGGGGGCTTAAGGGCCAGCCTCGTCCTTTTTGATTTTGCCAGTCCACTCCCGCATCGCACAATACTGGCGATCTAGGGGGCCAAGCGGGGAGGGAGCATATGGTAGAATGCTGATAGATGGGCTAGACGTACCCCTCCTCCCCCTTGACGATCAGCACAGGTCGTATCTCCTCACCCTGGTCGGTAGCCCCGAGCAGATCGTAGAGGGTGGAATAGGTTGTTGTTCCGAGCTGGTACGACCGGGTGTGGGTGCTAATGGCCAGGAGGTGTCTGTAAGAGGCTACGTCTAGCTGATCCTTAAGGTCGACGATGGGAGGGCGAGATGGGATGCCCCCCTCTGCCGGAGGAGGGGAGGACCCACCGACCTCCTCCTCGGCCGAGGAGCCGGTCGACGCATCCTCGGCCATGGAGGCGGTGTCTGAGGAGTCCTCCCCCTCCTCAGGAGTGGCGTATCCAGGATTTTTGTCGGGGGGAGGGGAGGCAAACACTTGGAATATTTTCCCAAAATGTCTGTCACCACACTGGCGTGAGTGTCCCGAACACACACACTTTCCCACATTCGTGATACTATCGGTTTATTGTATTTTCCTCGGCGGTATTGTATCTCTCTCTCTCTCTCTCTCTCTCTCTCTCTCTCCACATAACACATATGTGTATATTAAATTTCTCTGCCGCACCCACCCCCAGCCTAATATTCTGTTTTGTACTACTGCTGTGGTGGTAGCCAATAGAAATTGTTTTCCACTACTTATTCTCTTAGTTTGATTCTCATTGGCTCAAGCATCAGGGGTGGTGCATACGTCAAGACTGACCTAAATAAATACATCTGGTTGGAATTACCTCTTTTAATCCTTGACCCAGGTGACCACTCGACCTGCCCCGTTCAGCAGGGGATGATTTACATATCACCTGAACTGTACTGTACTGTACAGAAAGGATTTTTCCATTAAAGAGAAAAAAAAAAGAAAAATGGCGTAAAGCTATTCCTTCTGAAAATTTTCAACTAGAAAAGTGGGAGGAACTAAAGATACTTTGTCCCTCAGGCTCCAGAAAGTGGGAGGGACACGTGCCCCTGACCCCCACCCAAACGAGGCCCTTGGCACGCATATTTATATCTGCTTCTAAAATGTAGTCTGAGGTGATCAAAAATGGCTTTGTGCAGTCTTCAAAAATTCTGCTTGTTTCAGTTGTTTATAACAATAACTGTGCAGTGTTTGTCTGCAACTGGCTACAGGGTGAGAGAATATGGCTGCAGGGTGAGAGGATGTAGCTGAGGGGACAGGAAGGCCATTTTTACACCTCATCAGGATTCAAATGCAAAACATCATTAGAGCTCTAATATTAACCACATAATCTAAGCCTAAGGTGATACGGGAAATTGTTAAGTTGTAACTGGTCATTTTTTCTCAAGGGTTTTATAGTATTCAGTCTAGCTTTCAATTTCAAAGGAAATCATTGCTCTCAAATAAATATTTTTGGAAATAGATAATATTGTTTAACACACAAGCAGAAAATTAGGAAAACTGTATTGTCATACAAGACCTGTGCCAAAAATCCCTTTTAGCATTTCCCCCAAATTTTCCCAGGAGGGGCAAAATGCCCTCTCTACCCCCCTAGTGGCTCCTCAGTCATCGATGGCTGATGGTGAACATCTGGCTTGGACTGGTCCATGGTCTTTTCCGGACCAGGGTTGGTAATCGAAGCAGCAGTCCTTCTTTTGAGGGGGAACTCCAGCCTGAGCTGCTTCCTAGGTGTCATGCGAGGGGCAGCAGGTTGGGGCTGCCAGGCCTGTCGCTCCCGCTGGCAAGGAACCGAGTGTACATCGCGGGCAAAACACTCAGGGATGATAAGGCGAGGCAGCCCGTTCTCCTCGAAGATATTAGGGAGGAGAACGCGCAAAGCCCCCTTATCACCCCCACAAAAAGCCTTCGCCGTCACGATACACTTCACGACGGTGTTTAGTTGTCCAGGACCCCTGGCCTGATGTCCTCGGGCCGTGAGAGTATGGTCAGAACCTTGCACGGCCACACCTCCTGGCCCGGTAACATCCCGGGCCTTAGGACCCTTAGGGGTCCCAAACAGGCTAAAGTCGCCTGCTCTCCATCACCAAGGGAACGTTGTAGGTGCCGTGGGTTTGGCTTAACGATCGCTTGGCGGTTCACAAAAACATCAACGCCAGTGTCCTGGCGTTTGATGAATCCGTACACCGCCCTAACATTAAACCAAGCCACGGTCCCCAGAATCTTCTGGGCTGCTGGAGACTATGGCTGGCTGTTTGCCCCCCCTCAACGGGTCGTAGGCAGTGGCAGCAGCAGGTTAGCCTTCCATGGCTGTCGGTCTCTCTCTCTACTTTGACCCTCTCCTCTCTCACGTGACAGTAACAAGAATAACATAAAAGGCCATCGTACTGAAGAAGTTAAGGTGAGGTTTAAATGAATGGAGAATGTAAAAAGAAAAACAGATATTATTTAGTACGTGCCTTCCCTTCCGGGTCATTCTCTCGCTCGGGCAGTAAATGAACCCCAGAGGAGCTCCGAATCACCTTTATGTCAGTCAACCTTTAACCGTGAGAGAGGGTGCACGCAGCGGCAGTGTCCTGATGGCTATAAACAACTTAGGTAAATGACATACACAGCTTCCCTCATCTTGCTGATATAAACAGAGGTTAAGAAGCCAGAATGTTTGCTGACTCATTTCCTGGTATGATTTCTTCCAGCTGAGCCAAATCGTCAGCAGTAGCATGGATATATATGTATATATGTATATATATATATATATATATATATATATATATATATATATATATATATATATATATATATATATATATATATAGCAGAGAATGAGTTAACGGAATTGTTTATAATTGTTCGCATTTACGGCTTCTCTCATCTGAACGAAATCGTCATCTTTTATTCTGAATAAAATGCTACTTCCTGGCGATGTTACTAAGTTTCAGGGAATCCTCTCCCAATGAAGGGGTAAATAAAGATGATAACTAGAATGGCACTCAGTAGTGGGCATACCTCCGCCAACACCCTATCTCGCAATGTTGAAGAAAGTGAAAAAAAAAAAATCCTGGATACGCACCTTTATCCTGATCTGCACCAATACTTAATGGAGTGTATTCTGGGCCAAGGCCCATTCTTCTACCAAGTTTCCTGGAAATCAGTCCAGTAGTTTTTGTGTAATCTTGCTCACAAACCAACCAACCAACAAACAAACAAACGGACAGGGGTAAAATCATAACCTCCTTGGCGGAGGTAATGAACTTATCCTGTTTGAAACATCTCTCCAAAACTAAATAAAACAATCAGGAGACAGCAAGAACGAAATAAGCGAACACAAAAATGCTCGATGCCGGAGTTACAGGGCCCCTCGGTTAGTGCCCTTGGTGTGTAGTGGTGTGGGAGGCTGGGTTTGTGTGTTGATAATTCCTATGCTGTGCTGTGTTATGGGTGCCTGTGTTTGTGTGCTGATAATTCTTATGCTGTGCTGTATTATGGGTGCCTGAATTTGTGTGCTGATAATTCCTGTGCTGTGCTGTGTTATGGGAGGCTGATATTGTTTAATGTGATATGTTGCTTTGTGGTGTGATGTGGCGTGGCGGTGTGGTGTAGTCTGATGCAGTGCGGTGTGTCAGTGTGATGTGATATCTGGTGTGGTGATGTAGCGTGCTGTGTGGTGCAGTGGTGTGGCGTGCTGTGAGGTGCGATGTAGTGTGGTGTGGTGTGCTGTGGTGTGGCGGTTTGGTGTGATGTAGTGTGGTGTGTTCTGGTGTTTTTTCGCTAGTCTCTCGGAGTTAAGGGAGAGCAGCATCTGACATCCAAAAATCGTCAGCTACAAATGGCAAGAGCCGCTGCTAGAGATGCTTCTGGCTCTATAAACGTGTCATAATCGTGAAGGGGTCTAACCAAGGCTGTATCCAGGATTAATGCTCGTGTGTGTGTGTGTGTGTGTGTGTGTGTGTGTGTGTGTGTGTGTGTGTTTCTTGTTCTCATTTTTTCGTTCATTCTCCTCTATTTTTTTTTTTTCTCATTTGTTATATTCCTTTCCTTTTTATGTTATTTTCAATCTCTTTCCCCATTTTGCTTTCTCCTTACTGTCTCTGATTTTCTGGTACTTGCACTTTTCATTAACTCATTTTTCTGTCGCCTTATATATATCTCCTCATTGATATATTTCTCATTATTCCCGTTTTCATTCCTTCATTATATTACAGGTGCACAAGCTTTGGTGGCAGGAGGTGAAATGAAGTAATTTTACTGTCATGGACACTGACATACAACATCATCGTCATCATCACGACCATCATCCTCTGCATCGCGAATATCGTCACTTCTTGACAAACTTCATCATCATTATCCATCTCTATCATTTATACCTCATTTTCTTTTTTTCATCCATTCTTTAGTTCCTTCTGTATTTCACCTTTGTTTCAGTCTTGTCTTCTGGTTCATCTTTGTTTAAAATGTTCGATCTTTGTTTTCCTTTCTTATTTTTTGCCCTCTCATTTCTTTTTTCAACCTTTCTTACCCTATTTCGTTCCGTCCATCCTTTTCTTGTTTCGTTATTCCCTCTTCTTTTCCTATTCCTTTCCACTCCTTTTTCTTGACTATAATACGTTAATAAAAGTCAAGTAGGAGCCAGGGTGAAGTGAGGTGGAGCGGCTTTGGACTCCAATTAAGGTGTCTGGAGTTCGACTCACTGCTGAACAATGGTTCCTTTTTTGTTCTTTCTTGTGGATAGTTTTTTTTTTTTTCATATTTCACCTAAGAATAGTAAAAAGAAAACAAAAGATTTTGACTGTTATCAATCAAATCCCATTTTTTTTTATGTTGGCCCCCCTGCGGGTAGGGGGGTTTCAAGAATACTCCCCCAGTATCCCTGCTTGTCGTATGAGGCGATTAAAAAGGTTGGTGGTGGGTTAGTGCCCAACCCCATACAAAGAATTAACTAAACTAGCGAATAAAGCGCCTCAGACCAGGATGGACCATACGCTGACGACTAAGGAACGGACAAAGGCCATTCTAAGGGTAGGGACATGGAATGTGAGAGGGGTGAATGATGAAGTGAAAGAGAGAGAGATTGTTCAGGTGCTTGAGGGTGCAAGAGTGGATGTATGTGGATTGACTGAAACTAAATGGCAAGGTGAAAGGGTGAGAGAATGGGAATACGGTTCAGGAATATCTTCTGGAATTAATGAGAATGAGAGGGCAAGAATGGAGTATGTCTGATGATAAGCAAGAAGTGGAAGAAGAATATAAGAGAGTATGGAACAGTGGGTGCAAGGACTGAATGGGTGAGGATGAAAGCAGGTATACAAGCGTGAGCAATTGTATGTGCGTATGTGCCGACAGAGGACCGAGTGGTAAGAGTGAAAGATAAGTTTTGGGCAAGTGTAGAAGTATGTATGGACAAGTTTGAGAGGAGCGAGAGAGTGTTTTTGATTGGAGACATGATGGTAGTGCTTTGGTGGACATCTGTGCTGGTAAGGGGTTGGCAATAGCCAACACCTTCTCTTGGCACAAAATGATCCACAGGTATAAATGGAGAGTCATGAGGAGGATGGATGGGAACTTGTTGAACGAAAGGCAATGATAGATTACTTGTGTGTGGATGAGCAAATGAGAAGACAAGTGTTGGATGCAAGAGTGTGGAGAGGGTGGTGGAATGGAATTTCGGACCATCACTTAGTGATGGCCAAGGTAAGGCTGCAAAGAAAATGGGTGAAGAGAAGAAGGGGAAGACAGGGGGAAACAGCTCCTGTGAAAGGAGTGGAGAAGTTGCAAGACACATGAGAAAATGGCAGAGTATAAGAGCACAGTGGAAGAAAGATTGAGAAGGTATGAGTTAGAGCAGATGGAAGGGGTGGAAGATGTATGTAAGATACTGACGCAGAGTGTGAGGTGGTTTGTGGAGTGAGGAGATGCAGGGGTGTGCAACGGACAGCATAGTGGAATGATGAGGCGAACCGAGGTGTGGAACAAAAGAAGAAGGCATATAGTGATTGGCTAGCTAGTAGAGGTAGGGGAGAAGATGAGAGAGAGAAGAGAGAGGTATATGTTACCAGGAGAAGGGAGGTGAAGGGATTGGTGATGGAGAGTAAGAAGAAAGTGGATGAAGAGTTTGGGAGGAATCTGAGTGTAAAATGGAGGGAGAGTAAGAAATTGTTTTGGAAGGAGGTAAAGAAAGTAAGGCAGTGTGAAAGGGGAAATACGAAGTAGTAGGGGAGTGAAAAATGGGAATAATAGATTGCTAGTGGAGAAGAGAGAGAAACTGAGCAGATGGAAGGAGCTCTTTGAGGATTTGTTCAATGTAGAGAGTGAGAACAGTGCGAGAATAAGTGGTTGGGGAATGGCTGGGAGAAGAAGAGATGAGAGGGGGGAGGACGAGATCAGTAGGGCGGAAGTAGTGGAAGCAATATGGAAGATCAAGTTGAGAAAGGCCCCAGGAATTGATGGAGTGTGTGGTGAAATGCTGAAATATGGGGGTGAGACTGTTGTAGAGTGGATATGGAAGTTGTGTAGACTGGCTTGGGAAGAGGGAAGGGTTCCAGAGGACTGGAAATCAGGTATAATTGTTCCTTTATACAAAGGAACAGGGAGAGAGAAGTATGTGGTAACTATAGGGGTATTTGCCTTCTTAGTGTGACTGGAAAAATATATGGTAGAATATTCATTGATAGGGTTAGGCATATAACAGAAGAGCTAATTAGAGAAGGACAAGGGGGATTTAGAAAGGGAAAAGGGTGTGTAGATCCGATATTTTTCTAAGATGTTTAGTGGAGAAATATCTAAACAAGGGTAAGAAAGTGTACAGTATGCTGCCTTCATGGACTTGGAGAAAGCTTATGACAGAGTAGATAGGCAAGGTATGTGGAAGGTATTAAGAATATATGGTGTGGAGGGGAAATTGTTCAGTACTGTGAAGAGTATGTCCGAAGGAGCAAGGGCTACGGTGCGAGTGGGTGGTGAGCTAAATGTAGGACTGAAATAGGGATGTGTGATGTCTCCATGGCTGTTTAATAAATACATGGATGGGGTTCTAAAGGAGGTGCAAGGTAGGGCAGAGGATGTGGGGGTGGCTCTAATGAATGAGGGTGAGATGTGGAAGATTCCAGTGTTGTTTTTTGCTGATGATACAATATTGTTGAGTGAAGACGAATGGGATTTGCAAGGTTTGGTGAATGAATTTGGGACAGTGTATAGGAAGAGGAATCTGAAAGTTAATGCAAACAAGAGTAAAGTTATGGGGTTTGAGAGGAATGAAGTCACAGAATGCACAGTGAGGTTGGATGGTGAGGATATGGAGAATGTGAGTGCATTCAAGTACTTGGGTAGTGTGATGAGTAAGGATGGAACTTTGGGGGATGAAGTGCTTGATTATGGAAGTTAAAAAGTCACTGCATGTTAGTATTGTGATCCCTACCCTGACGTATGGAAGCGAGGCATGGACCATGCTAGAGGGAAACAAGTCAAGAGTGACACCAGTGGAAATGAGTTACTTGAAAGGAGCATGTGGAATGACATCTGACGAATGAAGAAGTGAAGGAACGTTGTGGGGTGGATGTGGATGTGGATGTGGTTGAGAAAATTAGGAGAAGTACACTGAGGTGGATTGGACATGTTGAGAGAATGAAGAATGAAAGACTGACTAAGAGGGTGTATTTAGGTGAAGTGGAGGGAGGCAGTGGGAGGGGAAGACCGAGGATGAGGTGGAGGGATGTAGTTGAGAGGTATATGAGGGAAGGAGTAGTGAGTTGGGGGGACGGCAGTCAAATGGTGGGTGACAGAGCCACTTGGAGGCGTTTTGTCTGCGGCTACCCTTTGCGGGATTAGGGCGTCGGGCTATAGATAGATAGAAGATAGATAGACCTTTCTTTCACTGATTATTTTGCTTTGTCATTCTTATCTCCAGTTCAGTGGTTCTTTCCATAATGACTCTGACTGTCCTTTTCCTTTTTATTCCATCTTAATCCTATAATTTCTTTCATTCCCATTTCCTTTCATCTTTACTGCGCTACTTTCTCTCTTTCTTCCTTCCTTCGTTGTGCACTCTATTACACCATCACAAGCTACCAGACAGGTAAGAGACGGGATGAAGTAAGGTTATCATCATCAGTACCAAGCTGTAACACATCACCGCCATTACCACCATCATTATTACCACCACCATCATCATCATCAACACTAATATCCATAAATTTAACATGTTACCAAAGCTAATATAGATTAGTTTTACCATCATCACCACCTACACATTATCATCATCATCACCATCACTGTCACAGCCATTACCATCATCAGCTTTTTTTATCTGGGCATTATACTGCGTCATCACAAGCTACAGGAGAGGTAGGAGGCGAGATGAAGTAGGGTGGATCGGCCTGGGACTCAATTACACCTTAATCGGGTTCAAACCTTAACCCCGTCGTCGAGCCGCCTTCTCTTTACTTCCCTCCATTTTTTCGTTTTCGTTTTCTTTCTTCCTTTCTCCTTGGTTACCATTTTCTTTATTATTCCCTTCTTGTTGTTTACATATCTATCTCTCCTTTCTCAGTTTTTTATCAGTTATTATATTTTCATCACCTGTTTCAGTTTTCATTCTTTTCTTACTTTCTCTGTTTTACCCACTCCTATTGTACTTACTTCCCCTTTCTTTGCTATATAACAGCAATAAGGCAACAGGAGAAACAGGAGTGAAGATGAAGAAAGATGGAGCTGCTTGAGAATCTAACAAAACTGTCTTGTGTTCGACCTGTAGTTTTGACTATTCCTTTTTATTTTTATTTTTTGTATTGTTTTCTTTCCTGTATATCTCTCCTTAATCCACTGACGCTCCATTTGTTTCCTATTCTATGTTTCCTTCTGCCACTTTTCGTTCTTCTCTACCACATAACAGCATCACAAGCAGCCAGAGAGATAGGATCCATTATAAGTACTACCCAAAGCCACTACTATAATACACTACAAACTGAAAGAGAAGTAGGAGCCGAGATGATGTTAGCCCAACCCACATGCCACTCTACTTAGGTGTAGAGTTCAGGCTTTTGATTTTGCCTCTTACTCTTTTTTTTAATACTGTACCTTTTTCCTGTTTATATTTCTGATGGAAGTCAGGTATAATTATTCCCTTGTACAAAGGGAAAGGGGAAAAAGAAGTGTGCGGTAATCATAGGGGCATTTGTCTTCTTAGTGTAATAGGAAAAGTATGTGGTAGGATGCTTATTGACAGAGTTAGGGAAATAACAGAGGAATTAGTAAGAACAGGGAGGTTTTAGGAAGGGAAGAGGTTATGTAGATCAGATATTCATTCTCAGATCTTTAGTGGAAAAGTTTCTAGAGAAGGGAAAGAAGTTGTATGCGGCCTTCATGGATATGGAGAAAGCATATGACAGAGTGGATAGACAAGGATTGTGGGAAGCATTAAGAATATCCGGAGTAGATGGGAAGTTGTTGAATGCTGTGAAGAGTATGTATGAGGGTGCTAAGGCTGCAGTGCGTGTGGATAGTGAACTGGGTGAATTTTTCTATTTGAAGGTTGGGTTGAAACAGGGATGTGTCATGTCTCCATAGTTGTTCAATCTGTACATGGATGGGGTTATAAAAGAGAAACAAAGTAGGGCAGTGGGTGTTGGAGTGGCCCTAGTGAAAGAGGGCAGTGTTTGAAAACTCCCTGTACTGTTGTTTGCAGACGATACTGTGTTGTTAAGTAAAGATGAAGGGGAGCTGCAAGGCTTGGTGGATGAGTCTGGGAGAGTGTGTAAGAAACAGAATCTAAAAGTGAATGTAGGTAAGAGTGAAGTTATGGTCTTCGAGAGAAATGAAGTCAGTGAATGTACAATGAGGTTGGATGATGAGGAAATGGAAAATGTGAGTACGTTTTAGTACTTGGGTAATGTGATGAGTAAGAATGGAAATTTGGAGGGTGAAGTGCTTGAAAGGGTACAATAAGGAAGAAAGATTGCTTGTTCCTTGAAAGCAGTGATAAGAAACAAGAAAGTGAGCATGGAAGTGAAAAAGTTACTACATGACAGTATTGTGATACTAACTCTAACATATGGAAATGATGCTTGGACGTTCTTGGAGGGACACAAGTCAAGAGTGAGAGCAGTGGAAATGAGTTATTTAAGAGGAGCCTGTGGAGTCACATGGAGAGACAGACTGACAAATAAGGATATAAAGGAGCGTTGTGATGTGGATGTGGATGTCAGAGGAAGCGTTAGAAGAAACACACTGAGGTGGTTTGGCCATGTGGAGAGGATGGAGAGTGAGAGACTGACGAGGAGAGTGTATGTGAATGAGGTGGAGGGGGAGAGAGGGAGGATGAGATCAAGGATGAGATGAAGAGATGAAGTGGAGAGGTATATGAGAGAGAGGGGTATGAGTTGGGAGCAGGGCAGTGAAATCGGGGCGGGGGGAACAGGGCGACATGGAGGCGATTTGTTTGTGGCCACCCCGAATGGGATTACGGCGTCTTGCAGTAGATAGATAGATAGAGAGAAAGATAGATATTTCTGTTCCTTCCTTTTTACTATGCCTTTCTTATTTTCCCATATTTTTTCCATCCCTTTTCTTTCTTGATCGTATTCCAGCTTTCTCTTACATTCTTCCCCAACTCCTTTTTTATGGCTTGCCTTCCTCTTTGGTTTTCTTTTCCTCTCATTCTTTTCTTTGTCTCTCCTGGTTATTCGACTCTTTTTTTTTTTCTGTTTCCATTTGGTGTCTAATCTCTCTCTCTCTCTCTCTCTCTCTCTCTCTCTCTCTCTCTCTCTCTCTCTCTCTCTCTCTCGTCTTCTTCCATTCCCGTCTTTCAACATTCTATATTTACTTCTGTTTTCCTCTTCTACGAACCTATTACTATCGCCCTCCTTTAGCAAGGAGGAGCGATAATGTTTTTGTCAGTGTGTGTGTGTGTGTGTGTGTGTGTGTGTGTGCGTGTGTGTGTGTGTGTGTGTGTGTGTGTGTGTGTGTGTGTGTGTGTGTGTGTGTGTGTGTGCGTGCGCTCCCAACATATTTTGAAAAGTTGTGTACGAATAATCACCAAACCTTCGGGAAATAGCAACCATGTGGATGTGCAGTACCTATTATTTTTGGTGTGGATTTGATCAATGACGGCCGAATGCCAGCGCCCATACGTTTTTTTTTTTTTAATGTGGACTGGCTTTTTACGAAGTGCGGTGACTGAATTCAGCAGAGTTTTGCATTTTCATTTTTTAAAAATTGTTTTCCAGGTAATTTGTACTTTATCCAACGACATATTTTGGCGGCGATTACAATTAGGCCCCTGAATGCTATTGTTTTATGTCTTTTTTGTGACACCCCATTTTCTCACATCTCAATAATGGAAGTAAAGGACGAATAGATCTAAGAGTTATTATTAACGACTCAAGAAAAAAAAAAAAAAAAGGTTGAGGAAAGGAGGCTGAAGCAAAATTGTTAGAAGGGTTTTTGTGAAGGCGTCAGAAGGAGCAGGAGAGTTCAGAGCATTTACTACGAATGAAATTTTTCTTAGTATAGCGAAGAACACACTTGGCATAACTCCGTACAGAAGCATAAAAGAGACGAGATTCAGGAGTGGGTTGGCGCCAGTACTTTTTGTAGGCCTCCTCCTCCGTGTCGCCCTGTCCCCTACCGTTTGGCGGCCCTTCTCGAGCTCACATCACCTTCTCTCAAACATCATTCTACTCTGTCCCTTCATCATATATTTAATTTTGCCCTGCCACTCTCCCCCTCTGCCTATCAAACGCACTCATCTAGTCAGTTCTTCATTCTCTATTATCTCACGGCAATATCAAAGAAGACTTTGAAGTAATTTAATCTGAGACCATTTTGCAATTTGTTATGTCCTATGGATTAGAGGTTGCAGGCGCGGTAGTAATTACTGTTATTTTTTGCGTACCTATACAAATATACAGTTTTCTTCTCCTCATCAATCAGTTCTTGTTTTTGTATTTCTCCTGCGTTTGTCCGGAGAGTGTGGTGGGCAGATAAGAGACATCGTCTCTTTTCTCTTTTTCTCATACACGTTCGTTATATTTTTTAGAATCAGTTGCTTTCTTAACAGATAACCTCGTTATGGGCCAATAGGCCTCCTGTTATCTGTACTTGCTGTGTGCTGCTACGTACTCCTGTATTGTCTCACAAGCTGTAAAAGATGTAGGAGGCGTGATGAAGTTGAGTTATCGTCAGAACTGACCTGCATCACCCTCATCAGTACCATCATACTCAGCATCACCATAAAGAGTAGGAGGCGTGATGTAGCAAGGTGGAGCGGCCTGCCACTCTACTACACCTGTACCCACTTAACACCTTGACCCTTTAGTCTTTAGGCTCCTTCTTTATCTTGTTCTTTATCTCCAACTTTAATTAACTTTGGTTAATCATATCCTTCTTTCTTAGTTTCTGTTTTTTACTTACTTCCTTTTCTGTGTTCTTTCCCTTCTCTCTCCCTTCGTTCCCCTTTCGGCTTTATTTTTACTATTCCTTTCAGTTTTTTACTTTTCTTCCCCCCCCCTCTCTGTCTGTCTGTCTGTCTATCTGTCTGTCTGTCTGTCTGTCTGTCTGTCTCTCTCTCTCTCTCTCTCTCTCTCTCTCTCCACTTTTTTTTTTTCTTTTCGTTATATTACAACAATAAAGCAACAAGACAAGTTGGAGTCAAGGTGAAGTAAGGTGGAGCGGCCTGAGATTCCAACAAACGTTTCTCCTGTTCGACCCACTCTCACATGAAGAGTTCTTTTTATTTTTATTTTTCATCCATCCATTCTTTTTTTTTTTTACTTCTAATTTTATTTCTTTTGTCCCTTATTTTGTTTTTTCTTTCATTCTTTCCTTTCTCTCTGTCCCCATCCTAATTCGTTAATCCTTCGCCCTTATCTTCTTCTTTTCCCAGTTTCTAATAATTTCCTTTTTAATCTCCCATTACCTATTCTTTTGTTTACTCACATTTTTCTTCTCTGTATTCATCTAATAATTTTTCTCAATCTCGCTTTCTTCCTTGTCTCATTTCTCTCATTCGCTTTCTGTCATTACAGTGCTCGTTTTCTTTCTTTCCAGTCTTTCGTATTTCTTTGTCTACTTTTTACTGTATATTTGTCATTTCTGTTTTCATTACGTTTCCTGTCTTCTCATTTTAGGTTACCTTTACTAATTTCTGTTTTCCTTTCTATCTTTCTCCATTACCGTATCATAAGCTACAGTCGAGGTAGGAGGCATGATGAAGTAAGGTGGACCAGCCTGGAACTCGAGTAGCCTACGTGTGAACCGAGTTAACACCTTACCATTTATGATTCATTTTCTATATTTTCCCTACCTTCCTTTCCTTCCTTCTTCATTATTTCAAGTTTTTCTTTATTTCCAGGAGGAACTTCCTGGGCTTCTAATAAGGGTGTCGGGAGTCAGAACCTCAGCTCAGTCAGGGTTCTTTTTTACATCTCATCCTCAAGTCTTTGATTTTTTCATTCTTTTGTCTTTACTTTTTCCACTTAGTCTCCTTCGTCTCTTATTTTCATTTCCTTCGTTGATCTTTTGTTTCCTTTTTTTTTTTTTTCTTACACATGTCTCTCATATTTTTATTCCTTTCACATTTCTATTTATTTATTCTGTCTCATTTTTATTATTATATTTTATTTGCTTTCCGACTGTAATTTCTTTTTCTGTTATTTTGTGGTTTCTCATTCTTATCTGTTTTTATTAATTTCTTCCTTTTCCTTCCTATTTTCTTTCTCAATAATTATACATGATAAGCTACAAGTAATCAAGGAAGTGAGATAAAGTAACGTTATCTCCATTAATTATTACATACTGTATGCCATTATTATCTTCATCTCCACCACCATCAGCACCAACAGCAACATCAATACAACTTCCTTTAACACTACTATAAACATCATCATCATCATCAGTCATACAATTATCATTACCGTCATCAAAATTCACCTAAATTATCATCACCGATACAAACACCACCACACCACTGTAATTATCATCATCATCATCATTAGCAACACCAAAGTAAACTATATTACGTAAAAATCATCGGTATATTACAGCATAATAAGGTACAAGAGAGGTAGGAGGCGAGATAAAGTAACATGTAACGGCCTGGGCCTTTACTACAGGTGTACTGATTTAATATCTTTATCGTTTATACCTTACTTTTTTCTTCCTCACCTTCGTCCTTTACTTCCCGTTTATTTCACGTTTCCTTTCATTTTGTCGTCCTTTTCGTTGTTCTTTTTTCAGTTCCCATGTTCGTTCCGTTCCTCTACCTTTTTCATTTGTCGTTTCCTGTCCTTTTCCTTCTTCCCATCCCTTTTTCATTCCTTCTGCCTTTGTTTTACTTCATTCTTCTTTTATTTTCCTTCTCTCTCTCTCTCTCTCTCTCTCTCTCTGCTTCCTTTCTTCACTATATTACAACAATACAACAACAAGAGACGTAGGAGCCAAGGTGAAGTAAGGTGGACCGGCCTTGGTCTATGATAAAGTGTCCCGAGTTCGACCCAGTTTTCCGCGTTACTCCTTTCTTTCCTCCTCATTTCCTTTTTGCTTTTCGTTCTACATTTGTATTTTTATGGTCCTTTCCATGTTTTCCTTTTTCTTATTCTCTTTCCTTTTCTCTTTCTTTATTTTTTCTTCCATTATCCATTCTCCTCTATATGTTCTTTTCATCCCCTTTTCATTTTTGCTTCTTCTTTCTGTAATCCTCTTTTTTTTTTTTTTTTTGCATTTACATGATTTAATTCTCCCATTTTTCCATCTCCTTATATATTGAACTTTTTTCTTTCTTTCCCAACCTTCCTTCACTTTCTTCTTTTCGTTCCCCATTATAATGTTATTACGGCATCACAATCAACCGGTGAGGTGGGAGGCGAGATGAAAGTGATATCATTTTTACTCTTTATATGGTACCCAGTTTTGTTTATTTTTCCTTCATGTTTCCTTACTTTTTTTAAATTCAAATTTTGTTTTATTCCTGCTTCTCTCTCTCTCTCTCTCTCTCTCTCTCTCTCTCTCTCTCTCTCTCTCTCTCTCATTACTCTCATTTTTTTTTTACATTCTGTTCTAATTTCTCTTGTCTTTCTGTTCTTCATTTTTGTCACTTTTTCATTCTCAACTTTTTGTCTTCCTTCTTCCTCCTTTTTTTACGATAATAAAAAAAAAAAAAAAAAAAATAGGAGCCAAGGTGAAGTAAAGCGGCTGAGATTATAACAAAGATGTCTTGAGTTCGACCCAGGGTTTAGGAAGAGCTCGATTTTTGCTTCTTTCCTGTTTTTTTCTTTATTTTTCCGTGTATAACCGTTATGTTGTCTTTTCTCCACCTTCCATGCTTTCCTTTTCTTTCCTTTTTTTTTTTTTTTACCCGGGGTTCATGGATGCTCATTTTTTCATTCTCCTTCTTTTTCCGGGTATAATTTCATGGTTTGTTTTTATCCTTTTCTTCTGTTCTTTCCTTGTTTGTTTGTTTTTTCTTAATTTCTGTTTCTTTCTCATTTCTATTTTCTTTTATGACCTTTTCTTTTAATTTCTTCTTTGGATTCGTGATTATCTGTCACTTTACTTTCTTATTTTTCATTTCTTTCGATTTCTCCATACAGTATTTCTTCTTCACTTAATTTCTTCTCTCTGTTATAATTCTTTGTCATTCTCACTTCTTTCTTCCCCCATTACATAATTAGCTACAAGGGAAGCAGAAGGTTAAATGAAGTAAAATTATTATCATCACTACTGACCAAATGTACATCACCATCATCATCAGTAACATCAGTAACACTACCCTATATCACAATCACCACCACTATCACCACTACTAGCATCACCATCATCATTATCACCACCACAGTTGATACCAGCATTATTAGCTACATTAGCATCACAAGACATACGAAAAGTAGGAGGCAAGATGAAGTAAGGTGGAGCGGCCTGGGGCTCTACTACAGGTGTACCGAGTTCACACCTTGATTAGCTCATTGCCTTCCTTTTCTTCCTTTTTTCCTTTTAGCGCTTTCTCGTTCAGTTTATTTCGTACCTAATACCGTTTCTGTTGTAACATTTCTTCCCTGTTGTACCCTTTCAAGCACTTCATCCTCAAAACTTCCATTCTTACTCGTCGCACTACCCAAGTGCTTAAACGCACTCACATTGTCCATTTCCTCACTATCCAGCCTCATTGTGCATTCAGTGACTTCAGTTATCTCGAAGACCACATCTTTGCTCTTCCCATCATTCACCTTTAGATTCCGTTTCTTACGTACTCTCTCAGACTCATTCATTAAGCCTTGTAGTTCCCCTCTGTCTTCCCCTTCATACTGAGTTAACATCTTTACCATTTTACCTCATCTCCTTCTCTCTCCGTTCAAATCTCTGGTGATGTATTACGCATTTTGCTTCAGCCGTACTTTTTTTTTTTTTATTCCTTCTTTCTTTTCATTTTATCCATTTCTTGTTTTTGCTTCTTTTTTTCATTCTTTCCATTTCATTTTTTCTTGGTTTGTCTTTCCACTTTCGTTTCTTCTCCCTCTTGATTTTCATTTTCCTTCTCCCTTCTTGCTTTCGCCTTTCTTTCCTCACAATATTATCGGACTACAGTCAGGTGGAGCGACCTGAGATTCTAACAAATGTGTTCCGAGTTCGATCCTAACTTTTTTTTGTCATTTTTTTCCCTTTTCTTCTTTCTTCCCTTTCAGTCTCCAAATATATCTTGTTCTTTGCCCTTTTTTCTTCTTTGATTACCTTTGTTTCCTCTTTCTTTTGTGTTTTTATATTCCATTGTCTTTCTTATCTTCCTCTTACCCCACTTCTTTTTCCTTTCTCATTTTCATGATCGTCCTTTTTTCTTTGTTTGTTCACTCATTTCCTTTCTCCATTTATATTTTCTTTTCCTATTACATCTTTATTTCTATTTTCCTCTGTTTCTTTCCCTTTCTTCCTTCTTTCTTTCTCCATTATATTACATTATCATAGGCTACAAGATAGACTGGACGCGAGGTGAAGGAAGGTCATCAAAATCAGCACTAACCTACTTTATATCATTATCATCATCATCGTCGTCGTCATCATCACTAACACACCCACCCCCAACATCATCATCATCTTCACCACCATCATCATCACTCATACACTTAACATTTTCATCACATATAACCTATATCACATTCACCACCATCACATCCATCATTACCATCATCAGAATCATCATACCACTATCACCACCACAATTAGCTGCATCAGATCAAAGCCATTACACTATTATAACATCACAAGCTACAAGAGAGATAGGAGGCTTGATAAGATAAGGTGTAGCTGCCTGGGAACACTACACCTGTACCTCATTAACACCTGTACTTAGTTAACAGCTGTACCTGATTAACACACATACCTAATTAACACCTGTAACTAATGACCAGTCTGTGGCGGAAAAGAAGATAGCATATAGTGAGTGGATGAGAGACAGAGGCGTGGAGGAAGTTGAGAGACAGAAGAGAGAGTTATACGTAGAGAGGAAGAGAGAGGTGAAAAGATTGGTAAGAGAGAGAAGGAAGAGAGTGGATGAGGAATCTGGAAGGTATTTGACTGTAAAATAGAGAGGAATGTATGAAAATGTTGTGGAAAGAGGTAAAGAGACTTAGAGATGAAAAAGAAGTTAGTCTGGGAGTGGAAGATAAAAATGATATATTGCTAGTGGAGAAGGGAGAAAAACTGAGCAGATGGAGAGAATTCTTCAAGGAATAGTTGAACACAATGAATAAAAGTAATGCTAGTGTTAGTGGCTGGCGAATGGCTGGGAGGAGGAGGGAGTTAAGAAGAGAGAAAAACATCAGTAGGATGAAAGTTGTGGAAGCAATGAAGAAAATCAAAATGGGGAAAGTGACAGGAAATGATGGAGTGTGTGGTGAAATGGTGAAGCATGGGAAGCAGATGGTAGTAGAATGGACATGGAAGATGTGTAAACTGGACTCGGTGGAAGATAAAGTCCCTGAGGATTGGAAGTCAGGTATAATTATTCCTCTGTATAAAGGAAAAGGGGAAAAAGAAGTGTGTGGTAATCTTAGGGTCATTTGTCTTCTTACTGTAATAAGAAAAGTATATGGTAGGATACTTATTGACCGAGTTTGGGAAATATCAACTGAATTGGTTGGAGAAGAACAGGGAGGTTTTAGGAAAGGAAGAGGTTATGTAGATTTGATATTCATTCTTAGGTCTTTAGTGGAAAAGTTTCTAGAGGAGGGAAAGAAGTTGCTTGCAGCCTTCAAGGATTTGGAGAAAGCATATGACAGGGTGGATAGACAAGGAATTTGGAAAGTATTAAGAATATATGGAGTAAATGGGAAGTTGTTTAATGACGTAAAGAGTATGTACTCGTATGAGGGTGTACAGAAGATACAAGATAGGGCAGTGGATGTTGGAGCGACCCTAATGAGAGAGGGCAGGGTTAGCAAACTCCCTGTACTGTTGTTTGCAGATGATACTGTATTGTTAAGTGAAGACGAAGGGGAACTGCAAGGCTTGATGAATGAGTTTGAGAGTGTGTGATAGAAACGGATCTAAAGGTAAACGTAGGGAAGAGTAAAGTTATGGTCTTTGAGAGAAATGAAGTCACTGATGTACAGTGAGGCTGGATGAAGAGGAAATGAAAATGTGAATGCGTTTAAGTACTTGGGTAGTGTGATGAATAAGGGTGGAAGTTTAGAGGGTGAAGTGCTTGAAAGGGTACAGCAGGGAAGAAAGGTTGCTGATTCTTTGAAATCAGTGATAAGGAACAGGCAAGTAAGGATGGAAGTAAAAATGTCGCTGCATGACAGTTTTGTGAAACCAACTCTAATGTATCGAAGTGACGCTTGGACCTTGCTGGAAGGACAAAGTCAAGAGTAAGAGCAGTGGAAATGAATTTTTTGAGAGGAGCAAGTGGGGTTACATGGAGAGACAGACTGACAAATGAGGAAGTGATGGAGCACTGTGGTGTGGATGTGGATGTGAGAGAGTGAGGAGAAATACATTGGGAGAGAGAGAGAGAGAGAGAGAGACTAAAGAGGAGTGTGTATGCCAGCGAGATAGAGGGGGGAGAGGGAGGGGGAGGCCAAGGATGAAATGGAGGGATGGAATGGAGAGGTATATGAGAGAGGTGGGTGTGAGCTTAGAACAAGGCAGTGAAGTGGCATTGGACAGGGCGACATGGAGGCGATTTGTTTGTGGTCACCCCTTACGGGATTGAGGCATCTGACAATAGATAGACAGACAGACTAGGTAAAACTTGTAACAAATTAACACCTTTATCAGTTATTCTTCAATTATCTTGGTTTTTCATTCCTTTTCTTTATTTCATTCTTTGTTTCCTTGGTCCTTCTTTTCTTCAGCTTTGTTTTATCTTCCAGTATTTCATTAGTTTTTCCCTCCCTAATCTCTTTCTTTTCATTTCTCTCCTGTCTTATTTTCATTTCTTCTAGTCAGGACATTTCTTCTAGTCATTTCTTCTAGTAAGGCCAGTCAATATGTGATACTGTGTGCTTGCGGGAAATTCACGCCCACTATAATAGTAAGTCATGTATATATGTGATAATAGTTATAGAAGGTTGGATAATATTAAAAATCTTTGTGGAAAAGTACAATGGAAGTTGAAGAATAAAATGTAATACTGTGTGCTTGCGAGAATATCACGCTTGGAATGTAAATATGTGATAACATTACGCTCACTATTAGTAAGGCCTGTCAGTATGTGACAACAGTGACAAAAGTTGAAAATTGGTATAATCTTTGTGGAAAACTATAATCAAGTTGAAAATAAAAATGTAATACTGTGTGCTTGTGAGAATATCACGCTCACTATAATAGAAAGGCATGTCAATATGCAATAATATTACTTTCACTATAATAGTAAGAAAAGTATAATGTATAATGTAACTTGAGAAATAGAATGTATGTTGAAACAACAGTCTCAGGGAGTCAACTGTGCAAGAAATCGGCGATTTTCAGGTGTTCCGGTAATGAACCTAAGCTTACATCGCCTATATATATATATATATATATATATATATATATATAGATATATATATATATATATATTGAAAACCAATATATTCTTGTACTACATGTAAATTTTTTCCAAATAAATGTATATTTATATATTCTGGGTGGTTTCGAATAGGAACCCATACCATAGAGAATGTGGCACCTGTACCGCGCCTCAACAGAGTATGAGACCAGGTGCGCGGAGGCTCACCTGTCCCGACCTCTCATAAGCTGAGGTGAGCACTTTTTTGGTGATTTTCCATTGTTTCTCATCAAAAGCGGAGGTTTGAGCCAAAAACAAAAACAAAAATTTGTCGGGTTTTGGGGGTAGGTTTGGTAATAAATTGCTAGGCACGGGGCAGGTTAAAACAGTGTCAACTGCATATTGAGATTTGATATAACAACAGGTGCCACCCTTATTACGGAAGTTTGTGAGGAGATGGTAACCAGGAAAACAAAATAGGAATATTTCGGTAGAGGGAGAGATTTGTGGTTCTGTTGAGGAACAGGGCTAAAGAGGATGTAGGTTGTAGGAAAAAAATGAACTGAATTCAAATTGGTACTGAGGCCATTGATACTGGTGATGAATAAGGCAGCACCTGCACTTCTCCACTGACGAGCATGAACGGAATTTGCAACAGTCACCGCCGCACAGTAGCTTGATAGCGACTGGGAGGACCATGCGCCGCCAGCCCTACCGTGCCAGTGATGGCAATCTGAGATACCACCTCGTTTGCTGATATTAATGCATCGGCCATTGCTAAGAGGGAGTGAAAATAGAAGTTGTGATATCTAATGTCCATGTGGTGTGGTGTAGACAGTTGAAGATAGAGGTATTATGAACATTATGCTGGCCTAAATGCTGTGTAAATGAAAGCACTGAAAATGTTCAGCAAAGGGAGATGGTCAGGCTCAGGTCCTGAGGGCTGGTGAAAGGGGAGCTCTAGCTCTCCCTGTCACCAGCTTGCCATCCACCTCGGGAGTACCGCCTGTTCGACTAGAGCTACAATCTACTCCCTCTATAGACAGGAAATATAGACAGGAAAAAGGAGTAATAGGAAACAGAGAGTAGGAGGCAAAATCAAAGACATGAACTCAGTACACCTGTAGTAGAGTGGCAGGTGGGTTGGACTTACTTCATCTCCCCTCCTACCTCCTTACATGTCTTGCAGCTGCAAGAAAGGTAGGAGGCGAGATGAAGTAAGTCCAACCCACCTGCCACTCTACTACAGGTGTACTGAGTTCACACCTTTGATTTTGACTTCTACTTTCTGTTTCCTTTTACTCCTATTTCCTGTCTATATTTCTTCCGTATTTTTTTTTACATTACCTTTCTTTTCTTTTTTTTTCTCGTATTTTTCTTGTTTCCTTGTCTCTTCTTCGTGTCCCATTTCTTGGTTTCCTCCCCTCTTTCATGTCTTAAGATGTATTTTGGCATAATTTAGCCAAACTTGTTGGTAAACCATCTGAAAATACACTATAAACAAATATATGGAAATGTCTGATGAAGCCTTGGGCCACTACAAAAGGTTTTTTAGGCCATAACATAGTTAAATTATGGCTGTGGCAGTCCTTTTTTTTAAGGGTTTCATTACTTCACGGAAAATCATTTCTCGTGGGTGTCCATGTAACGTAACCCCCACAAGACACCACCTTTTATCTATGTCTATTGCAGGACGCATTAATCCCGTAAGCGATGCCCACAAAGAAATTTCCATGTTGCCATGACCAGTGTCATTTGGCTGCCCTGTCGCGAACCCACACCCACTGCTCTCATACATCTTGTTTTTCCATCCCTTCATCATATTCCTAGTCTTCCCCTCCCAGTCTCCCCCTTCACCTCAGTCACATACACTCTTCTAGTCAGTTTTCCATTCTCCAGTCTTTCCATGTGGTCAAATGATCTCAGACTACTACTATTAACGATTTCAATTACATCCACATCGATACCAAAACAAGACTTTCCTATAACAAAATATGAAAAAGATTGTGCGATTATTAATGTTCTTATTTTAAGACTTCTAGATTAGAGATAACAGACACTACATGATTTACTGTTATATTTATTACCTATACAAAATTTCATGTTTGCTCTCCTCAGCAATCATGTTATTTTTGTCATTTCTCTGCCATTATCCGCAGGGTAGAGTGAAAAGGCGTGATGAAGTTTGTTATCGTCAGAACTGGCCTGCATCACCCTCATCAGTACCATCATACTCAGCATCACCATAAAGAGTAGGAGGCGTGATGTAGCAAGGTGGAGCGGCCTGCCACTCTACTACACCTGTATCCACTTAACACCTTGACCCTTCAGTCTTAGTTTACTTCTTTTTCTTGTTCTTCATGTCTTTCTAATGAAATGCAAGTCATATCTTTCATTTCTTGAGTTCGATTTTTCTCGTTTTTAATTTTATTTCCTCTGTCCTTTCCCTTTTCTCTCCTTTCTCCTTTCCATTTTCTTTATTTTTGTTTTCTCTCTCTCTCTCTCTCTCTCTCTCTCTCTCTCTCTCTTCCTTCCTTCCTTCCTGCACAGTGTTACAGCGATAAGCAACAAGACAAGTAGGAGCCAAGATGAAATAGGGTGGAGCGGCCTCAGATTCTAACAAACGTTTTTCTACTTCGGCCCTAAACCGCGGAACTAACTTCTTTTTATTTTTTTTCAGTTTGAGGTTTTATTATTTTTCCATTTTCTTTCTGTGTCCTCTTGTTCTCTCTTTTTGTTTCATTTTTTTCTCTTCTCCCGTTTCGTATTTCTTAATCCTTGCTCCTTTGTTATCTTCTCTTTCAGTTTTCTTTTAATTTCATTTTTCATCTATTATCTATCATCATCTTTACTTACATTTTTCTTGTTTCTCTTTCTTTCTCTCTCATATTCGTATCATTAGTATGTTCTCCAAGCCAACTCAGCAAAATGTACGTTGATTCTCAGGCTGCCATGACTCACTCTGAACTGAATACAATCGTTTGGCGGCAGCTGGAACAGGATACTAGATCTGTGAAGGAAGTGAAACAAAGAGAATATAACACAGAGACAGAAATATAGTAAGAGAGAGAGAAGGTACAATGCAGATAGTACAATAATGAATGCCAAATTAATATTGAGTATTATAAGGGAAGGCATAATAAAGAGTATGACGAAAAGTATAATATGAACCATAATTAGTGAATGTACAGCAAAGTATGATGCAGCAAGTATATTAAAGGAAGGATTATATTGAGAGAGTATGATAAGAGAAGGCTACGAGCCAGGATGGAGAAGTAGTAAGCAGGAGGCGAAGAAGACTAAGATAGGTCGACTTCGAGCTGGACGTTCGGCTGCCGGGGTTCAGTCAATGAAGCACTATTCTACCTATTATTATATATCAGTTTAATTCTATATTGGTGGTAGGTCGGAGCGGCCATCATCCACTCACTTGAAGTACGGCGTACTTCTTCCTTCACCTGCCCTCTTCCCTTCCTATTTCTCTCATCTCTCCTGCCACTTTCTTTTACGCTTCTTCCATTTTCAAGTGGCTTATATTGAGAGAGAAGCCAAATACTCTCCTGTAAGCCAGGAAACCATTTACATCGCTGGGTGGTAACCATAAAACCTACGCATGTGTATTCCATACGTGTCAACTATAGTCACGGTGCACGACTCTGAGGTTGTCATTATCGTACCCCCGCAACCTACCATTCAAATGTGCGTCCCATTTCGTGTATAACATGAGACGCAAGTGATTCGTATATAATATGTTCGTGTATAATAATATTCGTGTATAATGTATTCGTGCATAATAATATGATTCGTGTATAATATGATACGAAATCGGATGCACTTTTGAATGGTAGGATGCCACGGTCCGATAATGACAACCTCGGAGTTGTGCGCCGCGACTTTTTATAGTGGGTTTGCGAAGGGTTAGCGCCCATTCCTGTAAAACAACAAACTCAAAGACAAACGACCATCCTTTACGGGATTATGGCGCATGGCTATAGACAGATGTAAATATTATTTCTTTATGTATTTATCTGTGTACTTCTATGTCTCTTATTGTATATACAGGTAGACTTTAGGTGGGAAAGGTTAAATTTACCGCCTCAGTACCGACTCTTGTTTTATCTACTTAAGGTCTCTCTCTCTCTCTCTCTCTCTCTCTCTCTCTCTTACAGCAATAAAGCAACAGGACAAGTAGGAGTCAAGGTTAAGTAAGGTGGAGCGGCCTTAGATTCTAACAAAAGTTTCTCCAGTTCGACCCTCCATCAAGCCAAGGCTTCTTTTTATTTTTTATTTTTTCAATCCATTCACTCTTTTTTTAACTATCAATTTTCCTTCTGTTCTCACTTTTTCTGTTCTTTCGTTCACTCTTTGCTTTCTCTCTGTACCCCTCCAAATTTGTTAATCTTTCGCCTTCATTATCTTCTCTTCATGCCATTCTCATATATTTTCTCTTTTCCATCTCCAATTATCTATTCCCTTATTTACTCATAATTTTCTTCTTCATTGTATTCATTTAATAATTTTTCTCAATCTCACTTTCTTTTTTCTCTTATTTCTCTTATTCGTTTTCTCTCATTGCAGTGCTCGTTTTCTTTTTTCCCTGCCTGTCGTATTTCATCATCCACTTTTTCCTGTATATTTGCCTTTTCTTATTTCATTGACTCTTCTGTCCTCTTTTAGATCACCTTTCCTAATTCTTTCCCTCTTTCTATCATTCTCCATTAGCGTATTAAAACCTACAGTGAAGGCAGGAGGCAAGATGAAGTAAGGTGGAGCGGCCTGGGACTCTAGTAAAGGTAAACCGAGTTAACACCCTACCATTTATGATTCATTTCCTTCTTTTCCCCTTCCTTTCTCTCTTTTGCTCTCCTTTATTTCAAGTGTGGCTTTATTTCCGTTCTTCTTTCTTCCAGTTTTCTGGATTTACCTCTGTTTCCCCTTTCTTCCTCTTATGTCCTTTCTTTTTCCCTTCTTGTTTTTCATCTCCATTCACTGTCTCGTTGCGTTCTTTCTTTCACACCTTTACTCGTTTTTTACTGACCCCATTACTTTATTTCTTTCTGCTGTCTTTCATGACTATGTTATATCATTAAAATAACAAGGGAAGAAGGAGTGATGTTGCGAGAACGTCCTGAGATTCTAATAAAGGCGTCTGGAGTCAGAACCTCGGCTCAGTCAGGGTTCCTTTTTCCTCTCCTTCATTACCTTTATTTTTTCATTCTCTTGTCCTTAATTTTTTTCTTTTAGTCTCCTTTGTCTTTTGTTTTTATTTCCGTCGTCGACCTTCTTTTCTTTCCTTTGTTTTCGTACTCATGTCTTTCATATTTTTTTTCTTTCTCCTATATGTTTTTATAATCATTCCCTCCTTACTGTCTCCTGTGTCTCCCATTCCTTCTCATTCATATTCTTTTTTAATTTGCCTTCTGAATCTATTATATTTTTTTTCTATGTTTCTAATTTCAATTTTTTTCATTTCTTTCTTTTCCTCCTACTTCCTTTCCCCATAGTAATACATCAGAAGCTCCAAGAAATGCGGGAAGTGAGACAAAGTAACATTATTAACATAAATTATGACTTACTGTATATAATCATTTTCATTACGACTACCACCACCACCACCACCATCAGCACCAGCACCACCACCAACAACACAACTCCAGTTGATACACGATAAACATCATCATCATCATCATCATCATTTATACAATTATCATTACCATCATCACAATTCACTTCAATTATCTTCATCAATACTAATACCACCACCACTACCGTAATCACCATCAGCATCATCATTACTACCACCAAAGTCAACTATATTACATCAATATCATCAATGTATTACGGGATCACAGAGTACAAGAGAGGTAGGAGGCGAGATAGAGGAAAGTGTAAGCTCTTTGGACTCTACTGCAGGTGTATCGATTTAACACCTTTACCATTTATCCCTTATTTCTCTCTCTCTCTCTCTCTCTCTCTCTCTCTCTCTTTGTCGTCCATTCCTTCTCCTTTAATTCACACTTCCTTTCATTTCATCCTTCTATTCTTCCTGCTTTCTACATTTAATATTTTCTTTCCTTCTTCCTTTTTCTGTTGTCGTTTCAGTTCGTTTTCCTCCTTCCAATTTCCTTTCCATTCTTCCCTACTTTTTATTTTGTTAATTTCTCCTTTCCCTTTATTCCCTCTCTCTCTCTCTCTCTCTCTCTCTCTCTCTCTCTCTGCTTCCTATCTTCACTATATTATCGTGATATAACAAAAAGAGACATAGGAGCGGAGATGATGTATGGTGGAGCCGCCTGGGACTCCAATAAAGGTGTCTCGAGTTCGACCCCTTCGTCTGGGACGGTTTCTTTATTTATATATATATTTTTTTTATTTAGATTCCTACATTTTTCTTATTATACTCTGTAATCTCTGTTTCCATTCTTTTGTTCTGTCCTTTCTCCTCTGTCTTTCTTCTTTCAACTCTTTATTCTTATCTCCACTTTATATTCTTTTACCCAATTTTTTTTGCTTTCTGCTTTCTATCGCCCATTCTTTGGCATTTACTTTATTAATTATCTTTATATTAATTTTACTATTTAAATCACAATTTTCTTTTCCTTATTTTCTTCCTTTACTTGAAGTTTTGCTTCATTCTTTTTTCTTTTCTTTTTTTTTTCTCTCTCTCTCTGTCTCAGCTGGCCTCTTTTTTACTTTTGTCCCCTCCCTTTTCTTCTTGTCATTTTTGTTCCAAATTCTCTTATCGTTCTACACATCATTTTTGTCACTTTTTTTTTTCGCCTGATTTTCTTTCTCACCTTCTTTCTTAATTTATGATAACAATACAATAAACTATGAAATATAATAAAATATGGATTACAGTACATGTGATTGTGTGACGATTTTAACGAATAAAGTAAATACCAATTTTATGATGGTATCATCATCATGATCATGATGATGATCATCACAATGGACTGGTTGGCCAATGTTAGGCAGCTACTGTCAAAGGGTGTGGTAAGTCTGTGAGTATAAAACAAGGAAAATAAAGAATTAATCTAAAGTCTGATGAATCATAGTCACATTTTCTTTTTCTTTTCCAGGGCCTATACCACTGATGGCAGGATTACTACAAATATGACGTAATCGTAGTGGAGGCTTTGATGTGTGACCAGCAGACCTAAAGGGATACGAAAATTATAACATTATTCAAAGATATTTCTTTTCTCTACCATAAATTACATGACTATTTCCTTGACGTAATCTTACTCCCGCAAGACGATTGTATTCAGCTGGGGAAGCACACTTTTAATTAGTTCAGGAGTAAATGAAAGTCACAACGATATTTTCAAGGTCAGTAATCTTTCCTCAGGTAAATGGAATCACATGAGGGTAGGAAGAATAGCATAAAAGGAGGCCATCGTACTGAAGAAGTTAAGGTGAGGGTTCAATATAGTCAAAATATAATAAAACACAGACAAACATTGCTTCGCACATGGCTTCTCGGGTCATTCACTCCGCAGTAAATGATCCACAGTGAAATTACGAATCGCGTCACTCACCATCTAACCGTGGGAGAAGATGCACGCAGCGGCAGTGGTGTGATGGATGTAAACAATTGGGGTAAAAGATATTCACAGGTTTCCCCATATTGCTGATATAATCAGAGGATTATCTATATACCTAGGCTGATTCACCTGTAACGGGGGGTGGCCAAGACAGGACGACACTCACACCGGAATGCTCATCCACACACACACACACACACACACACACATTTACTCGCATCTTAGCCTCTAAGGGAAGAAGGGGAGGTAGGGAGGCAAAATGTTTAATAACTCATTGACTTAAACGATTTATTTCAGTGGCACCAAATCGTCAGCAGTAGACTGCCAAAAAGAAATCTAATTGTATCGTTATTAGAGGAGGAGTTGACGGAAATGTTTCATAATCGTTCGTTTTTACGACGTCTCTCATCTGAACGAAATCGTCGCGTTTTAGCTTGAATAATAGGCTACCTCCTGGCGATGTTACTAAGCTTTGGGGAATCCTGTCGCAATGAAGGGGTAAATAAATGCTGTAGTGAACGTATTCGGTTTGAAACATCCCTCCAAAACTGAATAAAACAATCAGGAGGCAGCAAGAACGAAATACACAAACCCAAAAATACTAGATGCCGGATTTACAGGGCCCCTCGGTTAATGGCTTTGGTGTGTTGTGGTGTGGGAGGCGAGTTTGTGTGGTGTTAATTCCTGTGCTTTGCTGTTACATGAGGCTGATTTTGTGTAGTGATAACTCCTGTGCTATGCTGTTATGGGAAGCTGAGTTTGTGTGGTGGTAATTCCTGTTCTATGCCGTGTTATGAGAGACTGAGTTTGTGTGGTAATAATTCCAGTGCTGTACTGTGTGATGGGAAGCTGATTTTGTGTATTGTTGTGTAGTGTGTTCTTATTTAATGTGGTGTGACTTGGTGTGGTTGTGATTTGGTGTGGTGTGCTGTTGCGTGGTGTGGTGTTGTGTGGTTGTGATTTGGTGTGGTGTGATGTGGTGTGGTGTGTTGTGGTGTGGTTGTGATCTGGTGTGCTGTGGTGTGATGTGGTGTTTATCATTGTCTCTCAGATCTACGGTAATGCAACATCTGGCACCCAAAAATCGTCAGCTATAGATGGCTACAGCAGCTGCTGCATATCCTCCAGGCTCTATAAATACCTCATAGGAGTAAAAGGGCATAAGAATGGTCGTATCCAGGATTAAAATGTGTGTGTGTGTGTTCTTTATATATATATATATATATATATATATATATATATATATATATATATATATATATATATATATATATCAACTGGGAGTAAAAAATTTAGGGGGGGTAGTTGGGGTAAAAAGAAACATGGCCACTTTCTCCCTTGATTTTTAGTTTTTTTTTTTATTTACCCGCCCCCTTTGTGTGCATGCAATAGCTATTCAACACATATCTCAGTTTTTTGTCAATCGCATTTATATGTACCTCAGAAATCTTAGGAGATTAAAAACTAGTATTTTTCATCCCATTTCAACTTTTTTGAGGTTTTCATATAACTGCCACTCAGGGGATAGTAGCCCTACGCTTATTATTCTGCTTTCAGGTTTTCAGTACTTCCATTTAAAAAAAGTGGGACACATCATCGTCATTACTCCAGCTCTGAGGATATAAATACAGGTGTGTATTTTTTCACTCCATTGCCAAATCATTATTTTGGGGTAAATAATACCCATGGCTTTATTTACCTCAACATGTTTTTTATTTACCCCATCCGTACAAAAGCAATAAAAACCAAAGTTTTTGGTGGAATAAACTGTCAATAGCCAAAATCTAAACTACATAATGTATATATGTGACATTCACCTGCTTTTTCTCTTATTACAGGCACTTCATTGTAACTGGGCAGCACGGAAACTACAATGCCACGAATCTACAAACCAAAAACCAAACTGTATACAGAGGCTTCAGTTGCAGCCGCTATTCAGGAGGTTGCAGATGGTGCATCCGTGAGGTCTACAGCAAAGAAATATCATATGTCCACATTCATGCTTCGCCAAAAGTGCCAACACAGTCAGGGTTTGATTACACTCAAGAAACAAGGTGCCAAACAGCGACTGGCACCAGATATGGAGGAAAAGCTTGTTGGGTACATAAAGCGCATGGCCGAGTTAGGATTTGGGCCCACCCTGAATGAAATGATTGAAATTGCTGGAGATTACTTAAGGGCCAACGAACTAAGTTATCTGTTTAATGACAAAAATTCGGGTTATGACTGGGCCAAAAACTTTATGCAGAGGCATAAACTCTCCTTGAAGAAAAGTGGACTTATGCAAATGATGTTCCTGAAACGCTCTATTCCATCTAGTGATCCTCATTGTCTTAGGTGGGACTGGCCAAAAGTAGAAGATAGGGAGGTTATCAATGTGTCACGCTTGCTAGCTGGTCCAACTCAACCTGTCATAGAAACTAAGTCACGTGGTAAGGCGAATTACTACTTTGTGGAAGAGGCACAGGCTGATGACTGCTTCAAGGTGGTGAGATGTGGGTTCTCCAGTCCTAAGAAAGTGAAATCCTAATGTATTTCCCTTTTTTGCATTTGTGGGTGGTTTTAGTCAACTTCTGTGACACCAGTGCTATATTTTCATGATGTGCGGCAGTATTTCTTATGGACTTTTTCATTATAAATGTTCTCTTTCAGTTCTGAGCCTCAATTTATTCACTATTTTACTGTGAAATGGCTCTGATTACGTAAAGTAACATATTCTTAATGCTTGACAACGTACTCAACTATCAGATAATTTACAAGTGTGTATTTTTCCACCCCAAAAGTTGTATGTTATCACCCCTTTCACCTGGGTAATAAAAAAATAGAAGTTTTATTTTCTTTACTCTTAAGCTAATTCCAAGGAAGATTTCAGTCATACTGGATGTTTTAAGTATCCATGTACCAAATGTATTGGTACTATTTGTTTGTCAAGAAAGCTTGATTTACATGATTAAAACTTAAAGTTAAGGCAAATTGTATTTTTCTACCCCAAATGACTATATATATATATATATATATATATATATATATATATATATATATATATATATATATATATATATATATATATAGTGTATATATATATGTGTGTGTGTGTGTGTGTGTGTGTGTGTGCAGGGTTCGCGCCCCGCCAGGGTAATAAACTTTGGGAGTGTTCACCCGGCCATTTTGTACTTTCGCACTGGCAGACACAAGGGTGCTGTGGTTGAACCAATGTCGCTTACTATAAAGTATGCTTGCACCCAGACCGCTTGCGCGCAGGCCGGATTACACTGGTTCACAGACTACACACACATCCAAAGCTACTCCAACACTACAATTACCATACTTACAAGCGCTTCTCTCACCCTACTATGCAATCTCTACCAGACAGCCTAAAGCCACTTGGTAGAGATACATTATCTGTATCGTCCAAGGACTTTGGTCAGGATAGACAGGTCCTACAGTGGATACTCAAGCAGCTGATGATGATGATATATGATGTATTTTATATTATCATTTTCCACTTTTAACATATATACCTAATTTCCTTTCTTCCCCCAACCTGCTTCCCCAGTTCCTCCTGGACATTTTTTGGCCTGTTGTTTCAGTCATCTTCTTATTCTTCTTGTTTCAATTAAAATTTGCACTTTATTTTCCTTTTTTTATTTTTTTATACGGTCTTTTTTTTGAATTTTCACCTTTATTTCTCCATTTCATTCCCGTTGTCTTTTTCTCCTTTCATTGTTCTTGCTGTCTTTGTTTCCTGTTTCTTGCCTTTTTTTTTTTTTTTTTTTTTTTTGCCATACTAGCAATAAAAGCAACAAGGCAGAAGTATAAGGAGCCAAGGATGAAGTAAGGTGGAGCGACCTGGGACATCTAATAATTGCGTCTGGAGTTCGACCTTGCCATGGTTTGGTTTCCTTTTTTCATTTTTTCATATATATATTCTTTTTCCTAACCTTTTCTTTTTTTCTTTTTTTTTGCACAAATTTTCATTCCATACATTTTTTGTTCCCTTTCTCTCGTTTTGCTAAGAAAAGAAGAGACAAAAATAAAATGAAATATTTAGACGGTATATAATGTCAATAAAATCATTTTCATCTGTCCTTGTTTTTATTTTTATTACTTTTCTTTCACTGCAGTTGATTTGTTTTACATGTCCTTTTCATCCCCCATTCCTTTTGGATATTTTCCCTATTAACTCTGACTTTCGTTTTCCTTCTTCTTCTTCTCTTATTAATCCTATCTTCTTTCTTTCTTTCCATTTCTTTTTCATCTTTACAGTGTTATTTTTTCTTCCTTCCTTCACTGTCCACGAACATTGTTACAGCATCCAAGCACTACCACAGGCAACGTAGACGAGATGAAGTATGTTTATCATTCGTCAATACTAAGCTGTTGCCACATCACCACCATTACAGTTACCCATACGAGACACCACCCATTACAGCCACCAATACTAGATTCTAACACCATCATCATCACCACCCACCGTTGGCATTACTTTTTTCTTTATTCTACTCTTATACTTATTTACACATCTGTCTTTCCTTTCCTTTCATCCTTTTTCACTACTAATATTTTCTTATCCTGTTTCATTTTTCATTCTTTCCTTACCTTTCCTGTTTTGATTACTCCCTATTTTACCCTGCTTCGCCTTTCTCTTAGCTATGTAACAGCAGTAATGAATATAACAGGAGAAGTAGGAAGTCAAGGGGATAGTAAGGTGTAGCGGACTGAGAATCCAACGAAAGTGTTTTTGCGTTCTGACCTGTAATCTTGGCGGTTCATATTTATTTCTATTTTTCTTCTTGTTTCCCTTTCCGAATATTTCCTTCCTAGCTTTTCTTTCCTTCATCCATCGATGTTCCTTTTGTTTCTTATTCTTGTATCTTGCATTGCGATAGTTATCACCCTTTTTCTCCCCTTTTACTATAACTTTCAACATCACAAAATGAAAAAGAAGTAGGGTCCTTTTTATAAAATACAGTATGACCAAAAGCCACATTTTCAGTATTACAGCTTTATCACAAACTGCAGAGAGTGGAAGTATGTGCTTTATAGAAATATGACCAATATCACTAGAATATTTCATCAGAAAATACACTTGTCAAACCTGCAGTTTGACAATTTAAGCAAATTTCTTTTGAAGAAATCTTCTCTCTCTCTCAAATGCACTTAAACAAGTACTATTGTAAGGTCTGGTAAAGCTTTGGGTCACTACAAAGGGTTTTTAGGCCATTACATAGTTAAATTATGGCTGTGGCAGCCCTTATTTATATATGGTCGTCATTACTTCACGGAAATTCGTTTTGTCGTGAGTGTCCATGTAATGTAACCCTGACGAAAGACAAAGCCTTTCATTAGTGTTTATAGCCAGACACATTAATCCCGTAAGGGGTGACCACACACAAATCAGTCTCCATGTCACCCTGTTCTGTCTCTCTCATATGGTTGCCCTCCCGCCAACCCACTACCCCTACTCTCATACATCATTCCATTCCATCCTTTCATCATACCCTTGGTCTTCCCTTCCCACTCTCCCCCTCCACCTCATTCATACACAGATCTTCTAGTCTGTTCCCATTCTCTCATCATCATCACGTGGTCAGATCATGTCAAGCTAATGCTCTTAACGCTTTCAGTCACATTCAAATCAATACCAAAACAAGACTTTCCTGTACCCAAATATGAAAAAACAATCTTTGATTTCATATGTTCATATTTAAAGAATTATTATGCAAGATAAGAAAACTGTAGAAACGATAGGACTTAAGGTAATTTTTTCTATTACTTATACAAATTTTCACTTTGGTTCTACTCGTCAATCGTGTTGTTAATGTTTTTTTTTCTCCCATTATCCGGAGGGTGTGGTGGACTGAGAAGGTGATGCCTTTTGTTTCCTCTCTCCTTTTATCATATAAGTTGGTTTTATCTTTAGAATCAGTTGCTTCCCTAACAGAATATCAACTTGTTATGGGTCAATAGGCCTCCTGTTATCTGTACTTGCTGTGTGCTGCTACTGTACTCCTGTATTGTGTCTCACAAGCTATAAAAGATGTAGGAGGCGTGATGTAGTTGGGTTATCATCAGAACTGACCTGCATCACCCTCTATATCTTGGTACCATCATACTCAGCATCACCATAAAGAGTAGGAGGCGTGATGTAGCAAGGTGGAGCGGCCTGCCACTCTACTACACCTGTACTACCCACTTAACACCTTGACCCTTTAGTATTTGTGCTGCTGCTTGTGCCTCTTGTTCTTTAGCCCTCTCTTTCTTCTGCAGTTAAGCTTGGTTTAGTCAAAGTGTCCTTCATTTCTTCAGTTTCGTTTTTTGGTTTGCTTTCCTTTTCTCTTAGCTCTTTCCTATTTTTTCTCCTTTTCTGTCGTTTTCATGCACTTTATTTTTATCAATCCATTAAGTGTTTTACTATTCTTTACTTCTCTCTCTCTCTCTCTCTCTCTCTCTCTCTCTCTCTTCATTATCTCTTTATTTTTACAAGAATAAACCAACAAGACAAGTAGGAGACAAAGGGTGAAGTAAGGTGGAGCGGCCTGAGATTCTAACAGTTGTTTCTCCACTTCTACCCCGTAATCTTCCCACAGGTTTCTTTTTATTTTTATTGTTATTTTCATTTCTTCTTCTCATTTCTTTTTAATTTTCCTTCCTCTACGCTTTTCTCTGTATTCTTCATTCTTTCTTTTCTTTTCTCTTGATTTTCCTTTTCTTATTTCTAAATCCTTTTTTCGTCTTACTTATCTTCTCATACATTCCAGTTCCGTATAATATCTCTTTTCCATCTCCTATGGTCTATCGTCTTCTTTGTTCACATTACCTGTCTTCTTTGTATCCATATATTCACTCATATCTTTAGTAATCCTCTCATTTTCTTTCTTTTTCTCATTCTCTCTCATTCATTTTCTTTCTTTTTTTTCTTCTATTCTCTTCCTGTATTTGTCCACTATCTTCCAGTATGACAAGTTACAAGAGTATACAGGGAGGCGAGGTGAAGCATGAAGGAGCAGAATTGGACTCTACCACAGGCGTACTGTCTTAATGCCATCCTGTAGCTGAGTTTCATCCTCTCTCTCTCTCTCTCTTATTATTCGTGTCATTATCGTATGTTCTCCAAGCCAATTCAGCAAAATGCCTTACGTTGAGTTCTCAGGCTGCCATGACTCTCACTCTGAACTGAATACACAATCGTTTGGCGGCAGCTGGAACAGTTAGATACCTAGATCTGTGAAGAAAATTTAAAAGAAATATAACACAGAGACTGAAATACAGAGAAAGGAAAGAGTATGATGAAAGCATTCCATAGTATAACAGAGCTTAGCATGACAGAAATAGAGTATAATGCAGATAGTAGGATAAAGAAATGAAATATGGATATAATAAGGACATGTATCATATAGGGAAAATACAGGAAAGAATGAGTACTTAATAGAAAAGTATATGAACCAAAATAAGAGAAAGTATAGAAGAGTGAAATGATGCAAAAAGTATAGTAAAGGGAAGGGATAATAACTCAGAGATTATGATAAGAAAAAAGGCATAATCAGAGGGACAGGATGGAAGAGTAGTAAGCAGGAGGCAAAGAAGACTGAGATAAATCGACCTCCAGCTGGAAGGCTGGGCGGTCGGGGTACAATAAACAGAGAAATATCCTACACTCCCTATAACCAGTTTTATTCCTATATTTGCGGTAGGTTGTTTTGCGACTTTCATCTACTCACTTGATGTAATGCGGCCAACGTCTTCCTCTTCACCTTTATCGATTTTTTTTTCTATGGTTTCCTCTCTTCATATTTCTCCCATCTCTCCTGTCACTTTCTTTTACAGTTCTTTCATTTTCAGGTGGATTATATTGAGTATGACAAGCAAAATAGTTTCACCAAAAAATAGGAAGCCACTTATTGATCAGGGTGATATTCAAATAACCAACCCTTACGTGTTCCATACCTGTCAACAAGTGAGTTAGGGAGAGGTTGAGGCCCCTTCCCGTGAAACAACTAACTCAAAGACAAACGATACCTATTTTGCGGGATTATTGCGTATGAGCTATAGATGGATAATTATTGCTTTATATTAATTAATCTTTGTACTTCTATATCTCTTTTTGTACCTATAACTATATACAGGTACATTGCATTAGGCACGAGAGATTAAGTTTACCGCCTCTGTACCGACCCATTTACCTATTTAAGGTCTGTCTGTCTGTCTCTCTCTCCTATATTAGAGCAATAAAGCAAAAACTCAAAAGTATAAGTAAAATGGAGTAAGGTGGAGCAGCCTGAGATTCCTAACAAAGGTTTCTGAGGTCGACCCACACTGACGTCAAGGCTAGCACATTTTTAGTTTTCTCTTTCTTTTCTTGCTTTTTCTGTTCTTTCGTTCTCTCAACTTTCTGTGTCCCCCCATTCTAATGTCTTCAGTTATTTGATCCCTTAGTATCTTCTCTTTCTCCCAGTTCCACCTATAGTTTATTTTATACTCTTCATCTCTATCCCTTGCTTACTTTCCGCATTTTTCTTCTTCACTGTATTCATCTAATAATTTTTCTCAATCTCTCTCTTTTTCTTCTCATTTCTCAATTCTTCGTTTTCATCATTTCAGTGCTCTCGTATTCTTTCTTTCCCACTGCCTCTCGTATTTCTTTACCTAACATTTTCTGCCTACAGTATTTGTCTTATTTTTTCATTGCTTTCTCTTTCCATTTTCATTCTTTTCTATCTTATCATTTTAGTTTACCTTTAGTCAATTTTCTTTCCCTCTTTCTATCCTCCTCCAGTACCGTATCATACTCTGAGTGGAGGTAGGAGGCGAAACCAGCAAAATTGGAGCGGCCTACGGGACTCTAGGACATGTAACACTTAGTTAACATACCCTAACATTTATGCTTCATTTTCTTGTGTTTTCTACCTTTCTCTCCTTCCCTCATTTATTTCACATTGTGTTGCTTCATTCCCGATCTTTTTTACCAGTTTTCTAAGCTTACTTCTATGTTTCCCCTTCTCTTGCTCTTGTCCATGTCCTATCTTTTTTCCCTTTTCTTTTCTCATTCTCTTTTGTCTCTTCATTCCTTTCATTCCTCTCTCTCGTTTTCTTACAATTTCATTTTCTTTATTCCTTTCTGCTGTCTTGTTTCTCTATATATGAAGCACAATAAAGCAACAAGAGCAGTAGGAGTGATTATAATAAAATCTGGAGTCAGTCCTCAGCTTAATTGAGTTAATATAAGTCTACTGTTTACTATTTCCCTTTGATTTCCTTATTATTGTTTACATTTCCTTCGTCAATCTCACAATTGTTTCCTATTTTTACTTCTCATCTCTCTCATATCTTTTGTTCCTTTCCCCTTTCGTTTTGCCATATAATTGTTCCCCTTTTACTATCTCCTGTATGTCTCTCATTTTTTCGTACAGTATATTCAGTAATTTTTAGTCTGATTTCAGACCTTATTAATTTCTTTTTCTATTCTATTATTTCTCCTTTCCATCTTTTTATTTTTTCATTTCTTTCTTTTCCTTCCTGTTTCCTTTTGCTCCATAATAATACATCTGAAAAATACAAGAAATACTGGAGAAGTGAAATGAAATAACGTTATTACCTATCGTTATTACATACTGTGCTTAATCATCATCACCTAACTGCCAACAGGCAATATACTACTCCCTTTTCCACCACTATAAACGTCATCATCATCATCATCATCATCATTTATATCAATTATCATTCCCAGCATAAAAATTCACCTAAATCCATCTTTACCAACACTAACATCTTTTACCACCGAAAACATCATCATCGTAATCATCATCATCACCATCACCTTCATGTCCACCACAAACGTCAACTTTATTATATCAAAATCATCACTGTATTGCAGCATCCCTAATTATATAGACGGAGTAGGAGGCGAGAAAAGTAAGTGTAACGGCCTGGAAACATCACTATCAGACACAGATTTAACACATTTACCATTTACACCTATTTTTAATTCTCTACTGGTTCATCCTTTCCATCAATATAATATTTCACATTCCCATTAAACTTTCTGTCCTCCTTTTCTTCCTTCTTTATACATTTTCCATTTTGCTTTCTCTTTTTTTTTTTTTTTTTTGTCCGTTTTCAGCTCTTTTTCCTCCTTCCAATTTCCTATCAATTCTTTCCTGCTTTCTTACTTTATTATTTTCTCCCACTCTCCTTCATTCCCCCTGTCTTTCTCTCTCTTCTTCCTAACTTCACTAAATTATCGCGATACAACGACAAGAGACGTAGGAGGCAAGGTGGTGGAAGATGGTAGCGGCCCTGAGACTCTAATTCAAGGTTTCAACTTCGACTCCTGTTCTGTACGGGTTCTTTATTTTATATCTCTCTTATTTCCCTTCCTATATTTTTCTAGTTATACTCTATAATCTCTTTTTTCTTTCTTTTGTTCTCTCCTTTCTCCTCTTTCTTTCTGCTTTCAACTCTTTCTTCCTTTCTCCTCCTTATATTCCTTTCTGTCTTTTCGTTTTTGCTTTCAGCTTTCTATCGCCCATTCTATGGTATTTACTTCTGTTAATTCTTTTATTTCACTTTTTAAATTTACATCGCAGCTTAATATTCTTTATCAGATTTTACCTATCTCTCCATTTTACGTAATTTCAAGATTTGATTTATTTCTTGTTCTTATCTTCTCTCGCTTTGTCTCTTCTTAACCTCGATGTTGTAGAGTCACCTTCCTTTTCTTTTTGTCATTTCAGTTCTGTTTTCTCCTCTCGATCTACATTTCATTTGTGTCACTTTTCTCTCTTTTTCGACCCTCTTTCTTTTTCTCCTGTCTTTGTATCTTCGTGAAACATATGATAATGTGGCAATAAACTATTTAGTAAAATAAAAGTATGGAATAAAATACCAGTTTTTCTGTGGCAATGACCCCCAAATGAAGTACATTCCAATATTACGATGGTATCATCAACATGATCATATTGATCATCATAATGGACCAGTTGTGAAATGTTGAGCATCTACTGTCAAAGGGTGTGATAAGTCCATGAGTATAAACTCAAAGGGAAAATAAGTGTCTATGTCAGTAATCTCTGATGAACCATAATATTTTCTTTCTTTTTCCAGGACCTACAGCACTGATGGCAGGATTACTACAAATACTTGACGTAATATCATAGTGGAGGCTTTGATGTGTGACCAGCAGACCTAAGGAATACGATAATTATAACATTATTCAAAGATATTTCCTTTCAGTCCCTTAGGTTACATGACTTATTTCCTTGAAATATTCTTATAATATCAAGGTGATTGTATTTCACCTGGGAGACACCTTTTTTTTTTTTTTTTTTTTAGTAAAAGCGTAAGAAATGAAAACCACAACAAACCTTTTCATGTTCAGTAAAGCTTTTTTGAGCTAAAAATCACATTAGATCTCTTCACTCAGACTTTCTCCTCCAACTCCACCTTAGACGATTCTCGTTGCTGTTTTTCCTCCATCTACTTTCACCTCTGGCTTCCTCAAGGCTAACATTAAAATTTCTTCAATGATGTATTTTCTGCCATTGCTGGCACTCCAGTGCCTATTAAGGCATATGGACATGATCAGGTCCCTCCTGTTGTTCTCCAAAGAACTGTGCTAACAGTGTGCCCTGCCTGTTCTAGGCAAATGACTCTTTCGCCTCTGTCTGTCAGCCTGTACCTTTTCTTCTTGCTGGAAGTTTGCTCTCATTAATAGTCCCAAAGAAGGGTGAGCCATTCCCAACTCCTCTAACTATCGTCCAATTGCTTTAACATCCTGTATCTCAAGCGTTACAGGAGTCAATTCTTCAATAGAAAAATTTTAAAGCATCTTTCCTATCACCTTCTTCTTTCTGATCGTCAGTATAGGTTTCCATCAGGGACGCTCCACTGGCGAATCTTCTCTACAACAAATCAGACACCAGTTGTCCCATCTCTCTTCTAGTGTTTTTAGTGAGAAAAGCTTTGCCATTGCACTTGACATCTCAAAGACTTTAGATCAAATTATCTGCCATAAATCTTATTATTCTCAAACTGCTATCTTACGGAGGACTTATCCTTCTCTCTACCACCATCTCTAGCTTTCTTTCTTTTCGTTCTATAGCCGCTGTTGTAGACGGCTATCGTTCTTTATATCTAGATCTAATAACAGTAGTATTTCCTCAGGGCTCTGTCCTATCACCTAACTCTCTTCCCTTTTATTCATCAATGACCTTCTAGGCTGTACATCTAACCCCTATCTACTCATACGCGCCAATGACTCCACCCTTCTACTATCTTGTTCAAATTCTCACAACGTGCATCTCAGCAGTTACTTCAACAGGAAGAGTAGGGATGAAATTATATAACACCTAATGTCTGACTTAGCTCGTATCTCTGACTGGGGTAAAAATAATCTGGTTGTTTTGTAATGCATCAAAGGCTCAGTTTTTGCACCTATCATTGACAAAATCTTGCACCCACAGGTATACCCACTTATGTTTAATAGCCATACTCAACTTAATCCTACCATCATCCTTGAACATATGCAGGGTTTCATTTGCTCGGGACTTGTCTTGGGAAGATCATATTACATCTCCTCACCCAAATCAGCTTCAAAGCGACTGGGTGTGCTAAGCCGACTAGTTCCTTCTTTACCCCTGCACAATTGTTGACTCACTGCAAAGGGTTTTATCAATCTTTTAATGTGGAGTACAACTCTCATGTATAGGGAGGCTCCGCACTGACAGCTCTTCTCAATAAATTAGAGTCAAAGGCTATTCGTCTCATTAACTCTCCCCTCTTACTGACTTCCTTCAGCCTCTGTTTCTTCATAGCAGTGTTTATCTTTATCTCTTTCTATCGCTTCTTCAATGGTCACTGTTTCCTCCTGAACACCTGTCTGCGTGCATTCCTCCACTTCTACGACGGGCGCGTAGCACCCGTCCTAGCAACATAAACTCTCACCCATTTTCTGTCGCTCTGTAATGCAAGAGTCATGGAAATTACTCCCAGTCCTTCATTTGCTCAGCAGGTCAGCTCTGGAACTGTCTCACCTCTGTCTGTATTTCCTGCCTGTAAATAGTCTCAAGTCTTTCAAACACAGTGTGTCCAGGCATCTCGAAATAATAGATGGATCTTGAATTTGGCTCTCTCTTGTATGTGTGCTTTTCTCTTGGAGGGAACAGTATTGCGGGATATTTGCCTTTGGTTCCCTTCTTCCTCACATAAGGAAAAAAAAGGAAACAATAGCATAATCTGAGGCCATCTTTTAGAAGAAATTAAGGTTAGGTTTATGTATGGTCAAAATAAAAATAAAATTAGGATAAACATTACTTAATGATCTTGTGACTTCCCGAGTCACTCTCTCACTCGACGTGTAAATGGCTCCAGTGTTCCAGATCACGTCAGTGATTTCCCGGGTCATTCTCTCACTCCGGCAGTAAATGAACTCCGGTGAGAGCACGAGTCACGTCAGTCACCCTATTACCGTGTGTGAGCGTGGTGACAGTGTTGTGTTGAATGGCGCACCTACAGAGTTAAATGATAGCATGCTTCCCCCATATTATGCACCAATCTCTAAACTGAGGTGAGAAGCGAAAATGTTTACTAACTCTTTGATTGATGTGGTTTCTCACTGAAGTAGAACCAAATCGTCAGCAGTAGTGTGAAGAAAAAAAAAACAGACAAGAATTTTATCGTTAGTACATATGGAGATTACTGAAATGTTTCGTAACTGTTCATTGGCTTTGCGACGTCTCTCATCTGATCGAAATCGTCGTGTTTTTGAGTGAATAGAATGCTACCCTCAGTGGCTATGTTACAAAGCTTTGGCGAATCCTCTAGTAGTAAAGCAGTAAATAAAGGTTATAATGAATAGCCTCACAGTTTGAAATATCATCCAAAATTGAATAAAATAAGACGGAGACAGCAAGAACATGAAATATTTAAGCACAAAAATACCTAGATGCCGGAGTTACTGGGGTCCCTCAGTTGTGCTGCTGCAGTGTGAAAGTGGTGTGGGAGGCTGAGTTTGTGTATATAGTGATAATTCCCCTGTGCTTTTGTGCTACTGTTGTGGAAGGCACTAATGTGTACTGTAATGTTGCATGGTGTGGTCAGGTGTGGTGTAGTACGGTCTGATGTAGTGTGACGGTGGGTTAGGTGTGTTCTGCGTTGTGGTGTGGTGTGGTGTTTTTTCACTCGTCTCGGGTCTACGCAAATTACAGCATCAGGCATCCAAAAATCGTCAGCTACAGACGGACAGAACCGCTGCCAGAAATACTCCAGAATCTATAAATACGTCATAGAAATGAAGGATCTAAACGAGGCCGTATCCAGAATTTTTCAATGTTCGGAAGAGAAAGAGAGAGAGAGTGTTTCTGTGTGTTTCTTTTGCCAATTTTTTCTTACTTTCTCCTCTTTTTATTTCTTTTTCTTTCTTCTGTCTTTGATATTCCTTTATTTTTATATTATTTTCAATCTCCCTTTTATATTTTGCTTTCTTCTCTCTAAGATTCTCTCGCATTTATTTTACGAAATTAAATCATTTTTCCTTTGTCTCGAATTTCTTTCTTTCTGTATGATGAATTTCTCAATTTTCCAATTTTTCTTTCTCAATCTTGCTTCTTTCTTCTTTCAGTATATTACAGGAGCAAATGCTATAGCTAAGAGGTAAGAGGTGAAATGAGGTAAGATCGCTGTCATGAACACTGACCTATATCAGTATCATCTATCATCTTCAACATCACCAGAAACTCATCTCACTTCAATCTTCATCATTATCATTATCCTCCGCAGTGTTTATCCCACCTCATTATTTCTTTCCCATTCCCCGATTCTTCAACCTTTGTTTCACCCTTGACTTCCTTTTCTCCTTCTCGTTCAAATTGTTCATCTTTCTTTTACTTTCCTTATATATTACCCTTTCCTTTCGTTTCTCATGTTTTTTTTTCTCCTTGTCCCATACCTCCTGTTCCTTTCTTTTTATGCTCCTGTTAATGCAACTGTGTCACTCCTTCACTTTATTTTAAATTGTTTCCCTCTCCTTTATCTTCCACTGTTCTAGCTACCAAGCAACAAGGGAAGTAGGGTAGAGTGAAGTAGGATGGAGCGGCCTGGGACTCTAATAAAGGTGTCCAAGAGTTCATTCCACATCGGCCTTGTCTCTTTTTTTCATTTCTTTTTATTTATACTCTTTTTTCATCTATCTTCTTTTCTCAGTACTCCATATATATTATTTTTTATTCCAGTTCATTTTTTTTACGAAAGAGGAAAGAGGTAGATAAAATAAAAAAATGAAAAGGTTTTTATTTTTTATTATCAGGCAAATACTTTTCTCATTTTTTTCTATTATTTTTACACAGTTTCTCTTTCAGTGCTTGTTTTGTTTTACTTTGTTCCTTGAATCACTGCAGTTAATATTTTCTTTATTAACTCAGACTTCCTTTTTTCTTCTATTTCCATCTCAATCGTGATATTTCTCATGTTTTCTCTTCATTTCCTTTCGTCTTTACTGCGTTACTTTCTCTCTTCTTTCCGTCGATATTGCACTCTATTACAGCATCACAAG